>NC_062231.1:11644658-11754658 GCF_902686445.1 Sciurus carolinensis | reverse complement strand
GCTGGCTCTGGGGACGGTCAAAGCACCTGATGCAACCTGAGAACACACTGCCATTTACCTACTTCCTGGTGGCTCGTGCCTGTCATCCCAGCCGCTCGGGAGGCTGAGGCAGGAGGATGGCAAGTTCCAAGCCAGCCTCAGCAAAAGCGAGGCCCTGAGCGACTCAGGGAGACCCTGTCTCTAAATAAAATGCAAAACAAGGCTGGGGACGTGGCTCAGGGGTCGAGGGGCCCTGAGTTCAAGCCTCAGTACCAAAAACATAAGACACAGAGCCTCAAGGGGACAAGGGGCGGCAGGCTCCTGGCCGGCTTCTGTCGGGCGCACAGTAGGGCATCAGGCAGGCGCCATGGGGTTGGTGGTTCCCAGGGTGCGATCTACAAGCCTCAGTTCTGGGGGTGACGCGGGTCAGGAGGGCCAGGTGGGGGCAGCCTGAGGCCTCGGGGCTCGACCCCAGCAGCAGAGCCCGCCTGCTCCTCCTTGGCTGGGGTGGGGGACCCCAATTGTCTCGCTATCTGGCGGCCAGCAGACCAAGAAAGGCTTCCTGGAGCCCCGGGCAGCCCCCCGGGCCCTTCCTCTGTCTGGCGGGGCATCCGCAGGCGGTGCCCGGCCCTGTCCCTGGGGGGCTCGGCTGGCCCAGGGCTACTGTAAAAATAGCAGCAGAGGCCGGCATTGTTCCAGCGCGACGGACGCGCGATGCTTATCACGGTGGCTCATTGTGGGCCGGCCGGGTCCAGAATAGGAGGATGTGTGGGACGCGCTCCTCCCGGGCTCAGCGTGGCTCGGGGGACGTCCCCAGCCTCCTCGCCCCAAGGGCCAGGGCTGCCCTTTGCAGGCAGCGTGGACCCGGGAGCTGGAAGGATCCCCACGGGTCCCTCCGGCCTTTACCTGTAAGGGAGGGTAGGGCCTGGGGTGCTGGCCAGACCCTGCAGCTGGAGGGATGGACGGGGACAGGGACGGGGACAGGGACGGGGACAGGGACAGGCCAAGGCCGGCCCGCCTCCCGCAGCTGGGGTCTGCTGGCTGGTGCCTCCCCAAGAGTCCTGCCTCTCAGACTGGCTTCTCACCCTGGCGAAGAACCTTCTAAAACTTGTGGCTGCGGGGTGACTGGCATTCCCTGGGGCCCTTTGGTTCTCGCTGGTTCCCGTGGAAGGACGATCCAGCCCTGTCCATTTCCAGGACCCCCTGGGCGGTTGGGCTGCCCGGGCGGAGCAGGTGCCTGTCCTCTCCTGGCACCGTGGGGTCTCCCTCTGTCACTGTCACCTCTACCACCTGCCCTTGAAGAGCAGCAGCTCAGGGGCCCTGCTTCCAACCCCATGGGGCTCGTCCCCGGCCCCCCCGGGGGTCAGTCCCAGACGCGGACGCAGGAGGCGGGTTCCAGGCCCTTCCCAGGAGACCTGCCCCTTGATTCTGCCTCCGCAGGTTCCTGGGACCCGACCACAGAGCCCGGTCGCCATGGCGACCACCAAGCTCCAGGCCCTGGCAGCCCCCCACCCCCCACCCCGCCGCAGCCCCATCAGATCCCCATGGCGGAAACCAAAGTCCCTCCTCCCAGCCTGCCAGGACAGGGCACAGACCCCCGCGGGCCCCTGGCCCCACCTGCCTCCTCCCCTTCCCCTTGGGACCCTGGCGCTCGGGAACCAGGCCCTCCCCGAGCAGCTTGGTCCCGGTAAGGAACCCCAGAGAGCGTCGGCCTTGATCCAGACGCCGAGGGCCGCTTCCCAGGCTGGGTGGCCTCAGGCAAGTGAGTCAACCTCTCTGGTCTTCAGTGCGCTCAGCCCTCAAGGGCCCCACCTCGGTGCACGTTGGGAGGGATCAAGGAAAGGACGCAGAGAGATGGCTGGGAAGGTTAGTAGGCCCGTGACAGGGACTTCTGAGGGGGCTGTTGTCACCACCATCCGTTTTACCACTATGATTATTATCAGGTCCACCCCAGCCCTGGAGTGTGGAGAGGCTTCACGCCACGCAGGGTGAGATCGGCTAGGCCCAGACACTCTGCGGTCACGGAGCTGAGCTGGCAGTAACAGACACCCGAGCCTTGGCTCTTGCCTCTACTGTCCCTCTGACGGCCTGGCCTGACCTCGGATGACACCTCTCTGGAGTATGTCCACCCGTCTCTACGGAGTCCCAATTAGGCCAGTTCCCCGCTCCAGCGAGGGCCCCCCATGGTGCTGCGCACGCAGCAGCCGGGGTCCCCTGCAGCAGCCTACTTTCCTGCCGGCATGAGCTGTTTTTCTTGGCACAGAGCCCAGGGTTATTTTGTAGCGGCTGAGATACATAATTCCCCATTTTAAGAGCTTCCTCTTTGGTTATTACGGCTACAAGCGATTAGAATGGACTCCGACAGAAGCCCTGGGAAGAAGCCTCCCTCTCAGCCCAACTGAAATATCTGCCTGTCTCTGTTCCAGGGACGGCAGCCAGATCCAGCCGTGCCTGAAGGCCAACTTGCGTGGAGATCACCTGGTCAAGCTTTGGCACGTTCACGGCCAGACTCGACCCAGTGCCAGCAACACCGTGGATTTGTAAAATAGTCCTTTGCTCCCCAAACTGCTTAACAGCATCCGACGGTTGAGTACCCACTCTGGGCCGAGTTGCTTAAAAAGATAGTTTTCTCAAATACGCTTTTGTTAGGGATGAGGTATTTTTAAATTTTTTATGTTCTTGGTATCGGGGATTGAATCCAGGGGTGCTTAACCCCTCAGCCACATCCCCAGCCCTTTTTATATTTTTATTTTGAGATGGGGTCTCACTAAGCTGCTGAGGGCCTTGCTAAATTGCTGAGGCTGGCCTCCACCTTGTGATCCTCCTGCCTCAGCCTCCTGGGTCGCTGGGATTAGACACACACACCACTGCCCCCGTCTTTTTTTCTTCTTCTTCCTTTTTTCAGGGTGCTGGAGGTCACACCCAGGGCCCTGTGCATGCTTGGCAAGTGCTCTGCCACAGAACCCCACTCCCATGAAAGATGTCAAATATGTTTATAAATGAGGGAAACTGAGATTAAATGGGGGAGAAAGGGGCCCGTTGAGGCTATCAATGTGGGGTGAGAGAGAGACGTGGAGCGGGAATCCCCACTTTGCTCCACCTGCTGCCTGAGTATTGAATGCAGCTTAGCAAAGGGAGACCTCTGCTCTGTGAATGGGGGGACCGAGGAGGAGGAGAAAGACCTGCAGAGATCCAGAGCGATCCCTATCGGCTCCCTCTACCTGTCCCCTTCCTCCCAGGTGTCTGAGTATCAGCCAGGAGGTTCTTGAAATGAGCTTAGAGGCTGCTGCAGCTGCCTCCTCCCTCCAGCATCTGCCTCCTTAGTTAAAAGCATTGGGGAATGGACATCTGTCATCCCAGCGGCTCGGGAGGCTGAGGCAGGAGGATTGCAAGTTGGAGGCCAGCCTCCACAACTTAGCGAGGCCCTCCCTAAGCAACTCAGTGATCCCGTCTCTAAATAAAAAAATCAAATGGGCTGGGGATATGGCTCAGTGATTAAGCACCTTGGGTTCAGTCCCTGGTACTTGGGGAAAGCAAGTCCTGACCATTTTGAAGATCAAGAGTCCTCTGTCCCCTGCAGAACATGAAACTTCTCAACAAACACATCCGACCCATTTCTGTTCATAATAGGACAATGACGTGCTAATGACAATGGCTGATCACTGAGGGCCTTTCAAAAAGGAGACAGGTACGTACCTGTTTCCTCTTTGACAAGATTCCCACCCCAGCGCAAAGTACCCGGCATGCCGCTGGCCTTCAAGAAAGTTCTCTGGGCCTCACCGAATGGTTTACTGTTTCTCACTGGTCTGCCAAGATGATTGGTTCATGGGATCAGCAGCTCCCAGAATTGTCAGCACTGGGCAGACCTGGGTGACCAATATACAGGCATCGCACAGCTTGAGAAATCGGAGACTTCAACGTCCCTTCCTGCTCGGGGCCTACTGTGGAATCAAACCCATAGCTGGGACACTTTCCCAAACAGGCCTCGCTTCTTTCCTTATCTCCCTGTCCAAGGCAAAGCCCAAGTTCAGGGCTTGCAGACGCCATGACAAAGCTATGTGACTTGTACCAAGTCACAACCCCTCTGTGCCTTGATTTCCTCAACTGGTAAAATACGGAGATAAACCAGGCACAGTGGTCCAGGCCCCAAATCCCAGCGGCTCCGGAGGCTGAGGCAGGAGGATCGCAGATTTGAGGTCAGCCTCAGCAATTTGGCAAGAACTTGTCTCCAAAAAAAAAAAAGAACTAAGGATGTGGCTCAGTGGTCAAGCACCCTTGGGTTCAATCCCAAGAACCAAAACAGAAACAAGAAAGAAAAAGGAGTTCAAAGTAATATTCACCTCATGGTGACTATTAAATAGCAGGATGCCTGTAAATTGCTAGCTGGCCGCTTGGACCTAAATACGAATCAGCTATTACTAAAGAAAGTAGCGAACGTCGCTAGGGTTTTATGCTACTTTGTAGCAGGAACTGTCCTCTAACATAAAAACCAGGAGGTGGGGGGTCAGGACATGTTTGTCAGAGGACACAAAGTTTCAATTATACACAAAGAATAAACTCAAGAGATGCGCTGAACACGAGAGTTACTAGCAATACATCGCATACTTGAACACTTTTAAGAAATTATATATACATATATTTTGGGGGGGTAGGTCCTGGGAATTGAACCCAGGGTCGCTTTAGGACTGTGAGTTACATCCCCAGCCCTTTCTGATTTTTTTTTTTTAATTCTAAGACAGGGTTTTGCTAAATTGCTTAGGGCCTCGCTGCTAAGTTGCTGAGGCTGGCCTCCACCTCACAGTCCTCCTGTCTCAGCCTCCCAATTTGCTGGAAAGACAAGCGTGCGCCACGGTGCCTGACTAGAAAAGAATATATTTTAAGGGTTCTCATCACACACAAAAAAGGGAGAAGTCTGTGAGGCCATTCTCAAGTCAACTGACTTGATTTAGGCATTCCGGAATGTATGCATGCATAAAACATGTTGGATATGCCATGAATATAATTTTGTCCGTTTTTAAAGAGAACTATGTCAAGAAAGGGCTGCATTTAATGAGCATCGGTTTCATATGTGCTGACTTAGCACCAAGTACTTCACACACACACGTTTTCTTTTTTTCTTTCTTCTTTTATTATTATTATTATTATTATTATTATTATTATTATTATTATTTTTAGCACTAGGAATGGAACCCAGGGCCTTCTGCATGCTAGACAAGGGCTCTACCGCCAAGTGACATTCCCGACCCTTTTTATCTCATTTTGAGACACCGGTCACCAAGTTGCTCAAAGTGACTCCCAACTGCAGTGTCCCAGCCTCAACTTTCTAAGTAGCCAAGATCACAGAGCAGCTGGAATTACAGCCAGGGCCACTGAGCCCGGCCAGCCCACATCTTCCCAGTGAATCCCCTCCCTGGGTGCGGCCACCATCTTCTTTTGCAGATGAGGCCCAGAGAGGTGAAGTCACTCGCCCAAAGTCACACAGCAAACAAAAGACCATTGGAGTTGCAAATAGCTCCTGGGTCCGGCCTGGCCTGCAAAGTCCACGTTCTCAACCAACTGCAGCAGTCAAGGGTCACCTGCTTCAGCAGTTCCACGAACAGTGTCTGCTGCCTTTAAGAAGCCAGCTGCAGGCCAGGCGGGGTGATGCACGCCTGTCATCCCAGGGACTCTGGAGGCTGAGACAGGAGGATCTAAGTTGGAGGCCAGCCTCAGCCATTTAGCCAGACCCTAAGCAACTCAGGGAGACCCTGTTGCTAAATAAAATATAAAAAGGGCTGGGGAGGTGGCTCAGTGGTTAGCACCCTGGGTTTATAGTCCCTGGTACTGGGGGCAGGGGAGGAGACATCTGCAAGCCCCAGAGCCAGATGATAAATTAGGGAACTAGGTTCAAGGGCAAACAAGGAAGTGAAGGGCCTCGTGACATGACGGGCAGGGAGATCAGCAGATTGGACGGGGCATGGGGACAGGGGACCATGCTGGGCCACTAGGCTAAGCCAGCTGATTGAAAAATACAGACTTGGGCAACATAAAGCCACTGTGGCAGGGCCTTCCCCTGCAAACAGAGAGCTTGCAACAGATCCAGGGGGACCCGCAGAGCAAGGGCTCCATGGATTCCAGGCAAGCTAGGGGATCGATAGGGAGGTGTGCTGAGATCCATTGCTAATGTCTACCGTGGTACGCTCCCAGGTGCCACCCCTGGCCCTTGTTAAGTGTTTAACAAGCACCAATAAATAAATAAAATGAGCCACCTTAATAGCCGGCCGTGGTGTGCAATCCTGTCATCCCGGCTCCTTGGAGGCTGAGAGAGGAGGATCCAAAGTTCAAGGCCAGCCTCAGCAATTTAGCAGAGACCTTGGTCTCAAAATAAAATAATAGGAGTGAGGGATGTTGCTCAGGGGGTTGAGAGCCACTGGATTCAGTCCCCAAACTTATTATTGAAAAGAGAGAGCCAGACACCTGCGGTAGCACACACCTGTGATCCCGGCGGCTCCAGAGGCTGAGGGAAGGATCACAAGTTCAAGGCCAGCCTCAGCAACGTAGCGAGGCCCTAAGCAACTCAGGGAAACCCTGTCTCTAAATAATATATAAACAGGGCTGGGGAGGTGGCTCAGGGGTTGAGGGCCCCTGAGTTCAATCCCCGGTACCAAGAAAAAAAAAAAGACTTAATCATTTAATGGAGTCATGTGGCCTGTAGCCTTTGGTCACCTATTTCTGAGCAAAGGCTAACCCAAGCACGCGGGTGCCCTGTTGTGGGCAAGGTCATCTGGGAAACCAGGCATTCTTTTCTTTTTTTTTTTTTTTTGTCACAGGGATTGAACCCAGGGGTGCCCACATCCCCAGCCCTTTTTAGATTTTATTTAGAGACAGGGTCTCGCTGAGTCGCTTAGGACCTCATTAAGTGGCTGAGGCTGGCCTCCAACTTGCGATCCTCCTGCCTCAGCCTCCCAAGCCCCTGGGATGACAGGCAGCTCCTGAGAGGGAATTTCTAAGGGTTCTCACTGGGGGTTTTGTGGGATTTCTGATCATTTCATTCTAATACCTCGGTCTCCTTGTTACCTGAGACCCCAGGGGCTGGGCAGGTGACTGCCTTCTCCTACAAAGAGGGACCCAACAAGGATGAGCGGCGGGGACTCCTTTTGCCTGGCCTAGGACCTCCCACTGCACAGAACTAGCCGCCTCCCGGGTGGTGCCACGTCTGGCAGCCACAGGGACACCCCTCCTGGCCCCGAGCGGGTGACCCTGGGTGGAGAGAAGGCCCTAGACGTGCACAAGTCCCTC
Organism: Sciurus carolinensis; assembly: GCF_902686445.1. NCBI lineage: Eukaryota > Metazoa > Chordata > Mammalia > Rodentia > Sciuridae > Sciurus > Sciurus carolinensis. Next base: position 11,747,401 of record NC_062231.1, on the reverse strand, counting down.
GGTCAGCAGACCCGTGCTGGCTGGCACCTGGCCGGGAACCGGGGGTCACTTCCTGTCCTCCCGGTGCTGATGGCCAGGGGCCAGGGAAGAGGCTGGGCTGAGGAAGGACCACAGCCAGGTCGCAGCAGGTTCAGAGCAAGGCCGGGAGATCCAGCCCAGTCAGAGGCTGGAAGGGGACATGCAGGTGACACTCTCCGAACGGGCCCCAGGTCTCGGACACCACGGAGACGTCTTCCAGCACATTCTCCACCGAAGCTCGAGCTGGAGGAGGGAGGCCAGGAAGCCCCAGAGGCAGAGGCACCCTGTCCAGCCCGCGGCTCAGGGGCCTGTCCGCTGCCCCTCACTGGAGGCCCGGGGCCAAGGATTCTGCACACAGAAGCTTCTAGAAGGCCAGCTCCCTTTCTGGGGTGGCATGCCGCTGGGGGTGCTTCGGACGCTGAGGTGTGGGGGCCGCGCCTCTCGAGCGTGTTGGGCCGGGTGACAGGTGGCACCACCCACCCGCTGTCCCCAGCTCTGCAGAGGCTGGGCCCGGTCTCCGTCCCCTTCCGCCTCAGCCCCGAGGAGGGTGCGGTGAGTCAGCAAGCGCAGGGCTCCTGGCACTGACTCACCCAGCCGCCACCGAGACGTCACTCAAGTCCCCAGCAGGGCCACCAACCCCCCACCACCACACACACACCAGCCCAGGGCTGAGCCTGGTGTTTGCCGGAAGTGGGGGTGGGGTGAACCCCAATCCCCAGGCAGAAGCCGGGACAATTTCTGGAGGGTCACAAAAAGACCCCAGAGAGGCGCAGCAGCTATTGCCTGGGACTGACTCCTGACGACACCCGCCTGCCCGGCCTCCCAGCCTCCCGGCCTCCCAGCCTCCACTCTCTGGAGTAAAAAGCAAGCACAGGAGGCACCTCCCTGCCTCCAGAGAAGCCCAGAGAAAGAAGGGCCCTCGGGGTCACGAGGGTGTGGCGCGGCCCCAGGCCCGCTCAGAGCTGGGGAACCCCCCGACTGTCACCAGGGCTCTGCAGGAAGTCACAGCTCCATGGAAACCACCGCCCGTCCCGTGGCCTGGAGCCAAGTGGCCGGGTCTCCCTGGGCCTCAGTGTTGCCATCCGTGCAATGGGCACAGCACCCGGGCCGTGCGGGGCGGAAGCTCCCGGTCCTTCCGCGTTTTCAAATGACCTCGCCCTGCTCTGCTGCCGGTTCCTCTTTTGAACATGTCGCTTCTCAGCCAAGGAGGGACTTTCTCCTTCCGTCCTGACCCCGCCCTCACCTGGCCCTGGCTCAGAATCAGACCCGGGCCGAGACGGGAGTGGCGAGGGACCCGTCCTGTCGGTCAGGGGCCCGAGTTCCCCAGGCCTGGCTGACCTGGGCTACCAAGTTCCCTTGGCCTGGAACGTTCTCCTCCACCCACCAGTAATGGACAGGACTCTCCAGCCTCAGCCAGCAGGGGCACAATGGCAGGTGCCATCGATTGACACAGGGGTGGGGTGACCAGGGACGTGCTTCCGGCATCTGAGCACAGTTCCCCCAGGAAAGTCGCAATTCCATAAACCATCCCCCCCTTTTTTTTTAAAGAGATGACACTCAAATTTCTAGGAAAATGATTTTCTTACACAATGTATTCTGCATCTGACTTTGAAATGCATTTCCCCTGCCCCGCTGTCAACTCGAGGGGGGTCCCCCCAGACCTCGCACACAATCAGACTCCCAGTGGGGCCTGAGGAGTCTCAGCACAGTGGCACACACCTGTCGTCCCAGAGACCTGGGAGGCTGAGGCAGGAGGATCGCGAGTTGGAGGCCAGCCTCAGCAACTTAGCGAGACCCTGTCTCTAAATAAAACATTAAAAGGGGCTTGGGGATTAAATCCTCAGCATGTCCACACACAAGCCCACTCTGGAGATGGAGACGCCAGGGTTCAGAGGAGGGGACAGTCCCCCTGACCCTCACCCGGCGGAATACAGTGGGTGCCAGAGGCTGAGGCGCGAGCTCTTATTGCAAACCTGGGTAGATGGAACTCATATCTAACTCTGTCAGGTTGACGGATGTTGGTGCGGCGGTGACAGCGGTGACTTCCAGGGTTTGCAAGATGGAGCCTAACACCAGCTACTGCTCGGCTGGAAGAAAAACCGAAGGTTAAAATCCACGCCAGGAGCGGGTAAGGGTGGTCCTCCGGCAGAACCAGCCACCTCCCGGGGCAATCCAGAGGTCCCCATCTCCATTGCGATGCCCTTGGGTCCTGAGGGTGCTCCCCAGGCAGAGCTGCCTTCTCACAGCCTGTCACCAACCACTGGAAACTCCTCAGAGTCTGACCCCTGCTGCCTCTGCAAACTCCAGCTACCTTTCAGGTCTGCCCCCAGCTCAAGAACTATCAATGGCTCCCAGCTGCCTGGAGAGAAAGCTCCCATTTCTCCACTTGGAATCCAGGTGTCCTGTTCTCAGTCTCTGCCACCTCGTTCCTTCTTGTGCCCATTCTGAGCTCAACGGCCTCCTCCTCCTCCTTTGTATGTTCAAGGGGGAGGGTTCCACCACAGAATCTAGCTTGTTAGGTGGACTTCCATGAGAATCGGCTCAGGCCGGGAAGGGAACCGGATGCTAATGAATAGGGAGGCGCCTGGTGCCAAGTGAAATCAAACCGATTAATGAGCCGGGCGCGGTAGTGCACGCCTGTCCTCCCCGCCATTTGGGAGGCTGAGGCAGGAGGATCGAAAGGTCGAGGCCAGCCTCAGCAACTTAGCGAGGCCCTCAAGCAACTTAGGGAGACCCTGTCTCTAAATAAAAAATTTAAAAGGGTTGGGGAGGTGGCTCTGTGGTTCAGCATCCCCTGGGTTCAATCCCCAGTACCAAATATAAGTAAATTAATTAAATAAAATAAAACCAACTGATTAACAAAAGACAGCATGGCTGGTTGGTGCGTGGATCCATGATATAAATGTGCACGTACATGCGTGTGGACTCATCTTCCCAGACTCTGAGCCTCCAGGGAGCCATCTGCCAGCCTCTCTGCACCCAGGACCATCTGCCCCAGGACTGTAGAATGTGCCAGAGGGTCTCTCAGTCCTATTGCAGCTTTTCCTCAGCAAGTCACTAGGGGGTCACAGAAGCCCCCGTGGAGACACTGCAGGAAGGTTCAGAGGGGACACGATCGGGTCCTGAGAGCCTCAACCCGGTCAATGCCTGGCTCCCTGGGGGATCCGCTGGGGGCACCTGGAGGCAGGTGGTGTGGTGACGAGGTGGCACTGGGGCCTGGCTCTGGGGACACATGTGCCTCTGGGAGTGGAGTCTCTCTCTGCCTCCTGGTCCCCAGGGGAGCTGCTTCCCTGCACCACACTCTTCCTCCATGATGTTCAGCCTCCCCTCGGGTCCGAGGATGGAATGGAGCCGGCCGTCTGTGGACTGAGCCCTCTGCCACCGTGAGCCCCAAATCCACTCCTCCTCCTCTAGGGCTGTGCAGGCCGGGTCTTTAAGTCCCAGCAGCAGAAAAAGCAGACTAGACCACCCTGCTCCCAGGTGAGCCCGCGAACAAGGGGCCGAGCCTGGATTCCAGCCCAGGACGAGGAAGACATGCGTCACCCGTGGCTCAAGGGACGGGGATTTGGAAATTCAAGACCCAGGGCAGGCAGAGGGATGACCTGGAACTCTAAGCCGGGGGCCCGAGAGACAGAGACCCACCCCAACCCGGGTTGGCACACCAGCAAGAACAAAGAGCTTGAACTTGGCTCTACGCCCTGGTAAACAAAAATAGTTCCACCACACCGGCCCCAGACAGCATCTCCAACCTAGGACAGGAATGAGCTGCAGGCTCACGTCTGGCACTTGGGGGAGACCCCCCTCACCCCCTTTTTTTCCGGAGAGTGGAGGCAGCAGGTAGTTTTCCCAACAAGACAAACACTTGGCTAAGAAATCAGCTCCCCACGCACAAACAGCAGCAGTAGGAAAAGGTGGATGGGGGTCCTAGTGGACCCCTGTTGGGCCGAGGCAAGACCTGCCGCATTCTGGGCTGTAGTTTATACCAGCTGACCAGGAAGCCCCCAAAGCCTGGAGGGACAGGGTCCAAACGGTCCCTCCCCCTACATAAGCACCCACAGCACCCTCTCGCTGGGTGAGAGCCAACGTCCCCAGCAGAGGAAACCACAGACCATCAATAAGCCTGTGTGTCTCAGCTCTCCCAAAGAGAGAAGGCGGAAAGCAATGGTCCCTATTTGGTGACACTCTTGAGGGACAAAAATGAGTGTCTATGCAGACCACTTCAAACAGCATCTGTCCCGCAACGGACAAGTTCTCAGGATGAAGACAAAAGCGATCAAGTCCAACTGGGCACGGTGGCGCACGCCTGTAATCCCAGCGGCTCAGGAGGCTGAGACAGGAGGATCACCCCCTGGAGGCCAGCCTCCACAAGTTAGCCAGGCCCTGTCTCAAAGTTAAAAAAAAAGAGAGAGAGAGACACGAAGGATCGGGGAGCCAGCCCAGGGTCTGCATGAGGTGCGGGGCACCCTTTTGGGCTTGGGGTGATTGAAGTTACAGGGTCTGGAACTTGAACTTGAGAGCAGGAAAAAAAAAAAAGAAGCTTTGCACGGACACAGGGGGAGGAGCTGTGGAGTGGCCCTCAGAGCCCAGAGGAGGAAGAGGATGAGGAGACACTAGCTGCTGTCCCTTCTACTGGCCACCTGGGGCAGCTGGGAGCTTTGGGGACACTAAGGTGGCCGTGTTGGCATTTAAGGAATAATGCAACAGCAGAAGGTATGTGCTGTGACCCCTCAACCTGGCAGCCCTGGAACCCCACGAGGTCCCGGCAGAGGACCTGGGGTCCTGCACTTGGCCATCACCGCAGGACAGGTCACCTTCAGGTCAACTCTCTGAGTTGACATCCAGGGAAGGAAATGGAAGCCGGAGAAGGAAGGGACATGCTGGGAATAGCTGGAGCCGGGTTGCCAGAGGCGAGGTCTCTGCTGAGCTCCTCTGGACGGCCTCTTCCTGGGCCTCAGTTTCCTCGTCTGTAAAATGTGCCTGAAAATAGCTTCGACCTCAAGGGCAGGAGGGCCGAACATCCCAGCCGACACAGGTAAACTGCTCAGCACGGGGTCCGATGCCCAGGAGCCCATGCTAAAAGCCCCTGATGAGCCCGGCACGGTGGCCCGCACCTGTCATCCCAGTTACTGGGGAGGCTGAGGCAGGAGGATCGCAAGTTGGAGGCCAGCCTCGGCAATTTAGAGAGGCCCTAAGCAACTCAGCAAAGAGTCTGTCTCAAAATTGAAAAATAAAAAGGGCTGGGGAGGTGGCTCAGGGGTTAAGTGCCCCTGGGTTCAGTCCCCAGCATCCAGAAAATTAATTTAAAAAAAAATATATTCCCCAGAAGGTGGTAAAATAAAAATCTGCCAGTTCAAGCTCCTCAGCCCAAGTGTGTTTGTAGAACTTGAAGGAGTTGGTGAAACTCGACACCATGCTCCAGACTCAAGTCCTGTTTCACAGTCGAGGAGGAGAAGGAGGTTTGAGCCTCAGTCTCTGCTAGGGGGGTTTCCTTTCGGGGCCACCCCTGTAACCACTGGAATCTCCTAGGACAGCTGGAGTCCTGACTGACTGGCTCACCTCTCTCCCAGGCCCAGAAACTCCAGAGTCCCAAGTCCCACAAAGGCCTTCGGGACAATCCTGCCAACCCCTGTCCGTCCCGTGCGGTGACCTACCTTGAGTCAGCTCAGGGACCCACTGAACAAGAGGCTGAGGAGCTGGGAGAACGGAGGTTCCCATGGATGGTCTGGGGAGAGGGCCGAGCTGGCAGGCAGTCCTCAGCAAGGAGAGCCATGGCCTCTAGGGAAGACCCCCGGGCCCCTGGGGTCCCCAGGAAGCAGGAAGCACTCAAGGGCTCCCATATTGTCCCCTGCGCCCTCCCCCTGCAGAGCCTCCTCGGAACCCCATTTCCCAGGTAACCGTAGCTGTTGGTGACCTCACAGGATGTGAGTCACACAAGAGGACCCAGGTGGTTCCAGCCAAGGACAGAGGCTCTGCGGGCAGATGGGGACCCGAGTGTCTTACCCCAGGTAGGGAGTATCAGGAGGACCCAGAGGCCAAGTGCAGATGAGAGCCCAGGCCTTAGTTCTAGGCCTTAGATGTTTTGGCCATGAGGTCACAATGCCCCTTCCAGCAGAGCACAGAATGCCTAGACTTCGTTTTCCAGAAAAACACAGCGAACTAAGGATGCCTCTTTCCTGGACGCGATGGTGCAGGCCTGTAATCCCAGCAACTCCTCGGGAGGCTGAGGCAGGAGGATGGGAAGTGGGAGGCCAGCCTCAGCAACTTATGTCTCAAAATGAAAAGAAAGGACTGGGGTGTAGTTTGGTGGTAGAACATTGACTTCACACGTGGGAGGCCCTGGGTTTGATCCCCAGCATCACAAACACAAAAAAGAAGGAACTAAATCCAGAGGGGGGTTCCTCTGAACCCATCCACCATTCCTGACGCTTTGCTCAGCTGTAATCCTCACTCCTTTCACTGGTGGTCACAGATGGCAGAATGTCCTAGGGCAGGGACTGACCCCTGTTCCAGATGGGCTGAGGAGGACCCTGGTTTTTCAGTCATAGCAACCTTTTTTCCTAATTCCAAGGTTGTAGATTGCAATAACACCAAGGCACCTAACATTTGGTACTGCCACTGTGCTGGGCAAGAGCCACTGCGACTCAGGCTAAGTATTTTTCCTCTGAAGTCACTTTTATCCCAGATGATGGCTGCTCACTTATTTCCTAAGTAGCGCAAAGGTAATGTGCCTTGATGACATCATCGTCTTAAAGGTCTTGGGGGACAAAAAGCAGGTTTGGAAAAGTCTTTAAAATAGGCAAAATTCTCCAACCAGGCAATCCCAATCCCAGGGCAGTCAAATCCCAGGCAACCAATCGCAGGGCAGCCGATCCCAGGACAGCCAATCACGGGGCAGCCAATTCCAGGGTAGCCAATCCCAGGACAGTCAATTCCGGGCAGCCAATCGCAGGGCAGCCAATTCCAGGGTAGCCAATCCCGGGCAGCCAATCCCGGGCAGCCAATCCCAGGGCAACCAATTCCAGGGTAGCCAATCCCGGGACAGCCAATCCCGGGCAGCCAATCGCAGGGCAGCCAATTCCAGGGTAGCCAATCCCGGGCAGCCAATCCCGGGCAGCCAATCCCAGGGCAACCAATTCCAGGGTAGCCAATCCCGGGACAGCCAATCCCGGGCAGCCAATCGCAGGGCAGCCAATTCCAGGGTAGCCAATCCCGGGACAGCCAAAACCGGGCAGCCAATCCCGGCGCCCAGGGCTGAGTACCCGGTGCACCAGACTCTCTGAACCCAGCACCCTTCTCCACTCGTCCCACCTGTGAGATAAGAGATCGCACCCGGCTTGGCAGGTGCAGAGCTGAAGTTCAGAGATGTTCAGGGACTTGATCAAGTTTGCACAAGAGCAAGGAAGGAATGGACTCCAGAGTCCCCCAGGGAGGTCTGTGGTAACTCCTGCTCATGACCTGGGATGCCACCAAGTCCACCCCCACAACCCGAGGCAGGAGGAAGTCGAAGTATTATTATTATTATTATTATTATTTTTATTATTTTTTTTTTTAGGGTGCTTGGGGTCAAACCCAGAGCCTTGCTACACTGCTCATATCTGCATGGGCTAGATGGCAGTGGCAGTAGCCCCAGGGGTGACAGCAGTGCTTTCCCTTAGGATTTTTCTCAACAGGTGAGCCTCCAGGACACCTATGGGGACAACTAAATACTGACCCCTCAGGCTAGGAGATTTTGTTTAGAGTAATTAGGTGGCTCCAGCACAGGGGCGTGGCTAACTTCATGAACCAATGAGGGGAAGGGACAGAACCCACAGCTTCTGAAAACAGTCACTGGTTCCCTTCCTGCCTGCGTCCCCAGCTGTCCCCTGGCCCTCACCTCCTTTGAGCTGTTACACTGTTTTTTTGGGGGGGACGGGTAATGAGGATTGAACCCAGGGGTGCTTAACCACTGACCCACATCCCCAGCCCCTTTTTTATTTTTTATTTGGAGACCGGGTCTCGCTGAGTTGCTCAAGCCCTCGCTGAGTTGCTGAGGCTGGCCTCCAAACTGTGATCCTCCTGCCTCAGCCTCCCAAGCTGCTGGGCTTACAGGCGTGCGCCACTGCACCCGGCTTGAACTGTCCTCACTCCTTACCCACCACAGGGCTTCGACAGCTTGCCCTCCCTGTACACAGCCTGGGCTCTCTGAAGAAAAGTCTCCTTTCCTCCTTGGGCACAAAGGATACCTGAGATTTAGGCCATCACTATAAATAGCCAAGAAATCCATTCTTTTTAATTGACTCATGTATTTACTTGGTCAATCAGTTCCTCTGGACCCCCTGATAGCCGAGTTCTATATTAATTCCTCCCCGACACTGTCGCTGGAGAGGAGGTGGCCTCCTGGCCTCTCCAGTGTTCTCCTTGAATGCCACAGCAGCCTCTGCTACCCAGATACGCCTGTCTCCATCTGCCTCCGCCTATGCGCCACTTGCCAGCTGCACGCAGTAACCTCGGGAATGTTGCTTCCCCCCAGGAACCTCAGTGCCATCATCTGTAAAATGGGCTCTGTCCAGTGGCACGTGGGAAGGCGCCAGGAAGTGCATCAATGCACAGTGGGATTTGCTCTGGGGGAAAGTGTACACCGCCTTGCCCCCGGGGAAGATCAGATCTCTTTTATTTCACATGTTTGAACCACAAACACTGCCCATGGTCCTTCCTGAGCATCCAGCTAAGCCCTGGGAAAAGAGGAAAACAGACACCCAGGCTTGGAGATGCGTCACTGAAGGGACAATACCAGATCCACACTTTCTGCATCCGGTGCCCTGTGGTCAAACTGGCACGTTCCGCGAAGGGGCCTCTTTTGGTGGCACTGCTGTCCCCTCCCTCCCAAGGCACCTCAGGCGCTCCCCAAACCACGTGAGTCCGCAAAGTAGGTTAGACATCTCATTAGAGTGGGTTTCCTCCGGGGACTTGTGGCCGCGCCTGCGATTCTCCTGCAACCGTGTCGGGTGAGGGCAAAGGCTCTCGTTTTTCCCCTTGAGCAGAAGCCAGGTGTCAAAACAACCATCAAACAGCTGTCGCTACCTTGAAGGTCCACTTGGGACCGTGGAACGAGGGCTTCTGGTTCCCAGCGGTTGGGTCCCCAAAATGAGTCAAGACCCATCACTGGGTGTGACATCTGAGGTCACCCAGTGAGACCACCTGCCCAGCTCCACCCTCCACCCCAGAATGCAAGCCACACCCCCTTCAGTCTGGCCACACCCATTCGGCCACGCCCATCCAGTTAGGCCACGCCTAGTCAGCCAGGTCACGCCCCATTCAATCAGACCACGCCCCATCCGGTTGCCAGGCCACACGCCATCCAGTTAGGCCACGCCCCACCCAGTCAGGCTACACCCCAGCTGACCAGGCCACGCCCCATCCAATCAGGCCACGCCCCATTAACTTAGGAAGTTCCCTACACACTCAGGCTCCCCGCCAGGCCTCTGACAGAGCATTTCCCCTTGCCAGGGTGCCCTTCCTGTCTTGAGCCCACCGGGCAGGCTGCTGTCACTCAAAACATCTGACCACTGCTTTGTAACATTGTCTGTGCAGAGCATCCTCCTGGCTCAGGACAGGAGACGTGGCTCCGGGGCAGAGCACTTGGTCTGCTCCCTGGGGAGCTCTCAGGCGAAACAGAGGGAGCAGAGCACCGTCCGGTCCCCAGGGGTTCAACCACAGGAAAAGTCCACGACCTTATGAGGACTGAGTGGGCACTTTCAATTCTCAATGTGCAGAGGCACAAAGTTTCCCCCAAACTTCCCCCGCCGTCAAATACTCCCGCCTGAACCTTCGGCCCACTCAGCGGAGCTGGAAGAGGGGTGAAGACGAGAGAGTCCCCAGTGACTGGAAAGGCCAGAGGTCCTCACCCCAGGGCTCAAAGAAGCTGGGATGACCCTGCTCCCCAGAAACGTCCGGCAGGCTGGGCCACGCATGCGTCACTCAGCCTGGAGAAGGTGACTCTGGTTTTGTCTCTTTTAGGGCAAGAGACATGGCTGAACGTTGAATTAGTAAATGTCACTGAATCATCCCCAAAAACACTTTCTAATGACCCCTAACAAGACACAGAAACGTTTGCACCACACTTTCCAAAATACCCCTCTGTGCACCAGCTAACTCGGCAGGCATCAGAGTCCCCACTTCACGGATGAGGTGCCTGAAGTCCAGACAGGAGATGAACTCAGCCCAGGAAGCAGCAAGGACAAGTCTCTCAAGAGCATCGGGTGTTCTGAGAGGAGCACAGGCCTGCAGTCTCAAGGTGCTGTGTGACTTTGGGCCTAGAGACATACCTCTCTGAACTTCATGAGGCTTCTTTTTCTTTTTATTTCTTTTTTTTTTTTTTTGTGGTGCTAGGGATCAAACCCAGAGCCACTGATTCACACCACCAGCCCTAAAGGGAAAGCAGACAGGCTCAGAAGGAGGTGTGGCTCATGGTCCCAAACCGCTTGCCTTCCTTGGCCTTCTAGTCCTATACCCATACTGCCTCTTTGGAGGGGGCGCCCATCCCACTTTGCAAGTGAAAAATGGTTTGTGTGATCATTTATGTCATTTCCTCCCTTCTCAACATTCACCGGGAATGAATGAATTCTGCTCCCCCAGCTGTGAGCTCTTAAAGAGGCAGGAGGCCGTCAGGAGGGATAAATCCAGACGGGCAGCAGGGTTCTTGCCTTAGTCAGCTTTCTGTTACTGTAACAAACACCTGACACCATCAGCTTATAAAGAAGAAAGGTTTCTTTTGGCTCAAAGTTTTGTTGGAAGTTTCAGTCCAGGGACACTTAGTTCTGTGGGTTTTGGACCAGTGATCAGGCAGAACATCCCGGCGGCAATTCTTGGCAAAACGGTTCTTTTCACGGCCAGGATGGGAAAGGAAGGAAGAGGAGGGGGCTGTGTTCCCACAATCCCCTTGGAGGACACGCCCCTAGTGACCAAAGACCTTCCACTAGACTCCGCCCCTTAAAGGCTCCTCTACCTCCCAATAGTGCTGTGGCTGGGGACCTAGCCTTCATCGCCAGGGCTTCTGGGAGACACTTATCCAAATCATGGCAGCGACCACAGAAGGGGAAGGCAGGGTGGGCAGCCCAGGACCTGAAGCCTGGCAGTCCTTGGTGACCACCCAGTGCTCCTCTCAGTTCGAGAACAGGGCTGTCTGGTGGCTCAGAGGATGTGATTGTACAGTTCTGGGGCAGAGCACGTGCTCTGTAAGCATCTGGGACCCAGGAAATCCCCCAGGTTGACTCCCTGGTGCCGGAATGGGTGGACAGAGGCGTCTAAGGCAACAGAAAGGGACAGGGCTGGGGCTGGATTCACCAGTCAAGAGTTCCAGCATGGTTTCCATGACAACAACCGTTTTCTCCCTGAGCATAAATGATGCTCAGAGGGAGGTTTGTCACACTCAGCAAATACTATCCAGCATGTACTGAGCTAAAAAAAATCCCATGCTGTTTATCCAAATTCTAATTTACCACCCTCACCGGGCACGTCTGTCATCCCAGCGGCTCGAGAGGCTGAGGCAGGAGGATCGGGAGTTGGAGGCCAGCCTCTGCAACCTAGCCAGGCCCTGAGCAATGTAGGGAGACCCTGTCTCTAAATAAAATATAAAAAGGGCTGGGGACGTGACTCAGGGGTGAAGCACCCTTGGTTCAATTCCCGGTACCAAAAAAAAAGAAAGAAAGAAAATGGCATACAGGAAATATACGTGCCACAGTCTCCTATCTGCCTCTCTTAACAGACATTGCTAATCAATCATGGCATTTTCTCATCGATCTGGACCTGGCCTCATGCTCCTTGATAGACAAAGGAAAGCCCTCATGCAGGGAAGGCGGAGATGGGCATTTGAAGAAGGGGGCAGATGAGGATGGAGAGAATTTGGTGCTGAGGATTAAGAAGGTGCTGGAACATGAGGGGCAGAAACACCATCCACAACTAGCTCTGGCTGCTGCCAGGGTACACATGGAAGTTCCATGAGGGCTGTGGCACTAAGCTGGGGAGCTGGGCCAGGGGCCACTGCGGTCCCTAAAGATGACATTACCCCCTGGGACACATATATATATATATTTTTTTTTCTTTCTACAGTGCTGGGGACGGAACCAGGGGTGCCTAACCACTGAGCAACACTCCCAGTTTTTTTGATTTTTAATTTCGAGACAGGGTCGGGCCGAGTTGCTTAGGACCTCCCTCAGTTGCTGAGGCCGGCCTCCAACCTGCGATCCTCCTGCCTCAGCCTCCCGAGTCCCTGGGATCACAGGCTTGGGTCTGAAGAGAACAAGGACATGTCAGAGGATCATCCAGAAAGCTGGCAGGGAAAGGGGTGGAGAAGGATGGACTGAGGATCCCTTTGCATAGCTGACCTGCTGGCCCAGGCTCCCTCCGTCTGGGGTGCCCTGGGAAGCCAGCACCTCCAAACCCAGAGGCCGTCTGCAGCGCTAGGGATCCGGGAGGCTCCTGCTTTGGGGCACCCGTGTTTCTAGACTTACCATCCATTGGCTGAGAGAAGATGAGCACATGGGAATGCCTTCTAGAAACTTCTCTCAGAGTTTGCCAGAGTGGACAGCTCTGGTCTCTGGAAGGCCCTGGCAACTTCTAAACAGAAACTCTGTCCTTGAAGATATTCCCATTTGACTCTTGCCAAGACCAAGAGCCACAATGGAAGACACCCCCGGGCTTCTTCAGGGAGACCCATGCTTTCCTGTCGCACAGGTTGGGCCAGAAAAGAGGCACTTCCTGTCCTGGTCTTTGTGAAGCAAGGAGACCGAAAAACCCAGGCTCCCCGTTCCGAACTCAGCTTCGGAGCTGCTGCCTCAAGTTGCAATTTGCTCACCTGTTACCTGAGTCCCATCAAAACTGCCGTATGGCCGGGCACAGTGGCACACACCTGTCATCCCAGCGGCTCAGGAGGCTGAGGCAGGAGGATCACAGGTTCGAAACCAGCCTCAGCAAAAGCGAGGTACTGAGCAACTCAGTGAGACCCTGACTGTAAATAAAATGCAAAATAGGGCTGGGGATATGGCTCAGTGGTCGAGTGTCCCTGAGAAAAAAGAAACTGACTTATGAAGCCCACAACAGTCATCCCAGTGGCTCAGGAGGCTGAGGCAGGAGGATGGCAAGGTCGAGGCCAGACTCAGCAATTTGACGAGGCCCTGAGCAACTTCGAGAGACTGAAATTCAAGAGGGCTGGGGATTTGCTCAGTGGTAGGGGGCTGACCTGGCAGGGGCGACGCCCTGGGTTCCAAACCAGAAAAAAAGGATCACGTGCATAATCAGGGTAACCGAACCCTAAATACCCTTCATCATCGGCCGGACTTTCCAGGGTAGGGATGCTGAGTTTGATACTCTCGCGAAACGGGGGTGAGGTGGCATTTCCCAAGGAGCCTAGAAGTCACGGTCACACCCCGCCACCCCCCACCAGAGTTCAGAGTCGGGGGATCTCAAGACAAGATCAGAGAGGGCGTCCTGCGGAAAATCCCGGGTGCTGGGCGCGCCTCTGACTTCAGAGGTGGTGACATCTAGCCACGCCCCCTTCCGAGGGTCACTCCCTCCAAATCCTGCAGCCTGTCCCCTCAGGGGGCCCAGGAGCCCTTTCAGCAAGAGCAAGCCCAGAGGGCTGCGTGGAGGAGGCGCCAGACACATGGGAGGGAAACCAGCTCTCAGGCTCAGTTGTCTCTTCTGTGCAATGGGCTCCCCAGGGGGGCACCCAAAGCTCCCCCGCTGGCCGTCTCCGTTTATGAGCTGCCGGCCGGGGTGGGGCCGCCCGCCGCACATTCCAGCGTCCAGTTTCCCAAGGCTCCTGGCTACTCATTAACCAGCGGGGAGGCCTGGGGGCGGGGCCGGACCTGGATTCTGCTCCTCGCCTGGGGGTTGGGGGCGGTGCTGCACCGCCTGGGGACCAGGGTCAGATCCAGCCGTGATTCCCCTGCTTCATAGCTGTGCAATCTTGGGAGAAGTCACTTGACCTCTCTGGGCCTCAGTTTTCCAAATCTGTAAAATGGCACTAACGGTGAGCCATCGGGGATTGAGTCTGCCAGCGTTCAACCCGCTCAGCTGTCGTTTCTACAGAAACAATAAGGAGCCAGGGACCACGCCTGTCATCCCTGCTAGTCAGGAGGATGCGTTCCAGGCCAGCCTCCGCAAACTTAGCAAAGCCCCGGTCTCAGAATAAAATTGTTCAAAAGGCTGGGGATGTGACTCGGCAGTGGAGTGTCCCTGGGTTGAATCCCCAGTAACTACAAAAAATAAAAAAAATAAAAATAAGGAAGCTCAGCAGGGGGGATGGGGGGCGCACGACTGTAATCCCAATCTGTTTGGGAGGCTAAGGCTGGAGGATCAAAAGTTGGAGGCCAGCCTCAGCTGCTTAGTGAGACCCTGAGCCACTCAGGGAGATCCTGTCTCTAAATAAAAAATCAAAAGGGCTGAGGATGTGACTTGGTAGTGAAACCCCCCTGTGATCAATCCCCAGCCACAAAGAAAAATAAAATTCACAGCCGGTTCTACAGGGGCAACAGGAAGGGCTCTTGTTTTCCAAAACAGAACAGAGTAGAAGCCACCAAGGATGATCAGCCAAGAAACCTGAGCCCGAGAGTTTTAGGAGCTTAAATGTAAGATACATTTTTCACTGAATTCCGGGATTAAAGGATTTTCAATGCCCTGATGTTTAAAATCAGTTAAATCAGTCCAAAAAAGAAGAATATAGCCTTCGAACTGCTTTTAGAGTAAGACACCACCGTGATCCCGCACTAAAAGCAAGCAAGCAAGCAAATACCAGCACAGTCGACGAAATGTCATTAGGGCCTGTAGATTAGATAGCAGAACCGTGTCCCGGGTTGGTAATCAACGTTGTGCTTATATAAGACAATGCTCTTACGAAATCCCCGGAGGACTGGGGTAAAGGGGTATCCGCCTTACGCCCCAATGATTCAGCAAAAACTAAACGAAACAAAAAAATCAAATTCGTGTGACTTTTTATAGAACATAAGAGAAGAGGCGAGGAAATGAATATAGTCAATATTAGCTATAAGGAAATCTAAGTGAAGGGTATCAGGAGCTCCCAGTAATACTCTGGCCGCTTCTCTGAAAGTTTATTATATTTTAAAATAGAAAGTCTCACTCAGCTGTGCTTCATGGCACCGGCACCTGTCATCCCAGCGGCTCGGGAGGCTGAGGCAGGAGGATGAAAATTTCGAGGCCAGCCTCAGTGAGACTCACTCTTAAAATCAAAAAATCAAAAGGACTGGGGATATGACTCAGGGGTAAAGTGCCCCTGGGTTCAATTCCCAATATAAAAAGAAAAAAAAAAAAAAAAGAATAGAAAGTTTTAAGTTTTAAAAAAGCTTTCAACTTTTTAAAAATAAAAAGTTTAGTGGGGACTATGGGCACATGCTTGTAATCCCAGCCACTGGAGGCTGAGGCAGGAGGATCAAAAGTGGGAGGTCAGCCTCAGCAATTTACCCAGACCCTGTCTCAGTGGCACAGTGTCCTCCTTAGCCTGTCCAAAGTCCTGGCTTGGATTCGCAGCACCACCCCCACCCCCAAAAGTCTAACAGATTAGAGACAATTTTTTTTTCTTTGCAGCACAAAGATTCAAACCCAGGACTTTGTGCATATTAGGTGCTCCGTCCCTGAGCTCCAGCCCAGAGCCCTGAGCAGACAAAATTGGGATGGAAGCCCCAGGCCCCAGCTCATCCTGTGCACATGGACCTAGTGGTCCCCACTGATTTCTTTTTCTTTTGGCACCAGGGATGGAACCCAGGGGTGCTTAACCCCTGAGCCACCCCCCCAGCCCTTTTTATGTTTTATTTAGAGACAGGGTCTCACTGAGCTGCTTAGGGCCTCGCCCAGTTGCTGAGGCTGGCCTCCAACTTTTGATCCTCCTGTCTCAGCCTCCCGAGTCAATGGGATCCCAGGCATGTGCCACCGTACCTGGGTGGGGGTCCCCCCTTTTCAGGACCAACTCAGCAAAGATCTGGCCCAGGCAAGGCTCCCCCGACAGAACGCGGGCACACAGGAGACTGACCACCTGGAGGTGACGTGGACCAAGTCCTGAGGCCTCCAGGACGGATCGTCCCTGCCACCCGTGACACGGCGACCCCGCGGGAGGCCAGGAGGTACTCACATGCTGGAGCCTCCTCAGAAGGGACTGTGGTTCTGGTTCTGGACCTACAGCAGAGAAGAGAAGAGACCTGGTGAGTGCCGGCGACACGGGCCTCCAGGTCATCTACCCAAGGACGACCCTGGGGAGGGGCCTCACCAAACCCCAGTGGGACTCGGGACCTGGAAAGCCACAGGTGTGCGCAAGGTGGGGCTCGGTGGTGCCTGCCTGTCATCCCAGCAGCTCAGGAGGCTGAGGCAGGAGGATCACAAGGTGGAGGCCAGCCTCAGAAATTTAGTGAGGCCCTCAGCAACTCAGTGAGACCCTGTCTCTAAATAAAATATAACGAGGCCTGGGGATGTGACTCTGTGGTTAAGCACCCCTGGGTTCAATGCCCCTGGTACCACCAAAAATAAATATGAAGAAATAAATAAAATTAAAAGTTTGCTTTGCTGTCACATGCACAAAAGGCCATCAGGCACACCCGGGTTTATAGCAGCATTTCTCACAACAGCCAAAGGTGGCAGTGAACCAGGTACCCACGGATGGATGAACAGATGGACAAAACGAGGTTTATCTACACGGTGGAATATTATTCACCCTTCAAAAGGAAGACAATTCTGACACATGATACATAGATGAACCTGGAGGACTTCCTGCTGAGAAACATTAGTCAGTCACAAAAAGGAAAAGTACTGACTGTCTGGTTCCATTCATATGAGGTGCCTAGAGGAGTCAGATTCACAGACAGGAAGTAGGATGGGGGGTGACAGGAACTGGGGAAGGGGGTGGGGGGTGGCTTCCTGTTTAATGGGGACAGAATTTCAGTGTCATAACGTGACAAAGTTGTGGAAATCAGTAGGGGTGATAGTGGCACAGTCCCGTGCATACACATGGTGCCACTGAGCTGCACACTTAAAAATGACTGAGTGGGCGATTTTATGCTATGTGCATTTTACTGCAGTTTCTTTAAAGTATAAAGGTTGAGCCAGACACGGTGGCGCACGCCTGTCATCCCAGCGGCTCGGGAGGCTGAGGCAGGAGGATCACAAGGGTGAGGCTGAGGCAGAAGGATCGCTAGTTAGAGGCCAGTCTCAGCAACTTAGCCAGGCCCTAAGCAACTCAGTGAGACCCTGTCTCTAAATAAAACATAAAAAGGGCTGGGAGGTGGCTCTGTGGTTAAGCACCCCTGGGTTCAATCCCCGGTACCCTAAAAAAAACGTATATCCACACATATACACACACGGACTCACACCCACGTGCTCACGCGAACCCACGCGTGCACCCTCTCTGAATGCAATGCCCTAAAACTCAATCAGCAGCTGCCCGCATGATCTGAGAGATTCGGGAGGCCAAGGCAGGAGGATCGCAACTTGGAGGCCAGCCTCAGCCACTTAGCGAGGCCCTCAGCAGCTCAGCGAGACCCTGTCTCTAAATAAAACATGAAAAGGGCTGGGAGGCGGCTCAGGGGTTAAGCGCCGGGTTCAGCCCTGGGACTCCAGAGTCCTCCTGCTGGTCTTCCAAGAACGGGGCGCGCGTCCCGAGAGCTCCCGGCGGGCGGCGGGCTAAGGCGGCCCCGCTGCGGGCCTGGTCCCGACAGGCTGCCTGGAGAAGCCCCTGTGGCTTTGGACGGAGGAGGCCGTGGAGTCGCCGAAGGCTTCCCCACGTGGTCCTGTCCAAGGTGGCAGTGACCCAAAGGCCTGGCTGCCAGCTCCAGCCTGGCGACCCTCGGCTGGGGGCCTGGGGCTTGGGGACCCCGGCAGAGTTTGGTGCGGTTTGTGCGACGGGACCCCCAGTGTCACCTGATCGCTTGCTTCTGCGCTTTTCGTGGCGAGGCGGGTCTCGCGGTGGGGCAGGCTGGCCTGGGACCCTTCCCACCTCCCAGGAAAAAACTCTGCCACCCTGAACCACCCGTCAGGATGGGGCCCGAGATCCTGCCTTCCCGCCCGGCTCCCTGGCCACGTCCACGCGGCTGCTCTGGGGACCACACTTGGCATCGAGCAGAGAGAACAGGCCGGGCGCGGGGAACGCACGCCGGTCATCCCAGCGGCTCGGGAGGCTGAGGCGGGAGGATGGAGAGGTGGAGGCCAGCCTCAGCAATTTGGCCAGATCCCAAGTAAACTCAGCGAGACGCTGTCTCTAAATAAACACTGAAAAGGGCCGGGGACGCGTCTGGGTGGCGAAGCCCCCTGGGTTCAATCCCAGGTACCGAGAAATAAGAATCATGATGAAATGAACTCGTGGTGAGCGCAGGGCGGCCGAGGAGACCCCGCGTCCTCCGCAGGAACGCTTGGCGAGCGGGCGTCCGTCCCGCCTGGGAACTCGGTCACGGTCAAGGTAATACGTACACTGCAAAGGGCCTTCCAGGTGGCAGCTATGGGGCTTTCCAGGACAGTCCGGCCGCTTTGTCCCTCTCTGCAGAGAGCTGCGCCCTTTATGTGCAAAGACGGCAAATTGCCCTCTGGTTGGAGCGGGCGCTGGAGGCAGGAGGCCACCGTGGGTGTCTCCTGGGGTGACAGTCCCCAGATTCCCCCGGTTCCAGCCTTGAACAGCCTCCTCCCCATCCCCCACGCCAAGAGCAAACCCAGCACCCAGAACAGCCGGACCAGAGACGCTGGACTGCAGGGCTGAAGCTGAACAGCACTCCTTGCTCCCTGGTCTGCTCCCCAGTCATGACCTTGAGGGACGCCCTCCACCTGCCGCATCCGCTTGCATTACCCGACCAGCCAGATGCAGCTGGGCGCTAATCATGGCAAAGCAAAACCAAAAATTTGGAGGTGGTGCTGCACGCCTGCGATCCCGGCAGGGTCAGGCTCGGGAGGCTGAGACAGGAGGATTGCAAATTGGAGGCCAGCCTCAACCACTCAACAAGAGGCTAAGGCTGGCAGCAGGGACAGCGCAATGGCACGGGTGGCTGTGAAGATCATTCTGAGGGGCCGTAGGTTTCTCAGAGGCGTAGAGGACAGAAACAGACCCCTCGGGCCGTGGGAAGGAGCCGGCAGCTCACGGTTCTTTTTTCTTTTCCGTTTTTCCTTTTTTAAGGTTCCGACTCATCTCTCGTCTTCCGCTAAATAGTGACTGGAAGACTCAGGTTGCTCCCCAGTTCTCCTACTGGACTAAAATCCCGTAGCGAGAGCTCTGCGCAGATCTCGGGAATTCGGTCCCCCGATGGAGGGAGGTCCGGGTCCTCCTGCTCCCGCCTAGAACGGCTCCCCGGAGCCCCGCACCCAAAGCCCGAAGTCAGGACATCTTGAAAGACGGGGCCCAGGGGTTGTGGTGACACACGCTCCCACACAGGGCAGGGTCTTTTCTCCCAGTCTGTCTCCTTCAAACTCAAAGCCAACCTGCATGACCTCAGGCAGGTGAGGAGAGTGAGGACCAGAGAGGGTGAAGAATTCACCGAGGTCACACAGCAAGTCAGAAGCTACGGGGCATGGAAACCCGGGTGTCCCCCTGCCCAGTCGTGACTCTTTGATTTTAGACAGGGCTTCCATGGTTCTTCATTAACCCGAGGTGTGTAAGTTTTTTAACACGGTGCCCCTGCCAAAGGAAGAACTCCATCAAGGCTTTGATCTGTTTTGTTTGACAGCCATACCACCGGGACTGGAGCCCCATGTAAGTACCTGCTGGTGCCAGGGAGGCTGAGGAGGGAGGATTGCACATTTGGAGGCCAGCCTCAATGATTAAGTGAGACCCTAAGCAACTCAGCGAGACCCTGTCTCTAAGCAAAAAATAAACAGGGCTGGGGACATGGCTCAGGGGGTAAGTGCCCCTGGGTTCAATCCCTGCTCACAAGAAAAAAGAAAAAAGAAAAAAGAAGTCCAAACCACAGGCCTCTTCTCAGGAGCGAGGGAGACAGATATTCTCAATGTCCGCTGGGCACCTACTGTGAGTCAGATCCCTGTACTGGACACTGGCACCTCCGTCCCTGCCCCCGACGTGTCCCACATCAGGTGGACCAACACAAGACAAGGCCATAGCTGTGTGAGCTCAGGAGAAGGGAAGAGAACAGGGTTCCGCGGGCTCAGATCAGGGCGAGTTCGATTCCGCTTGGACACTATAGTCATTTTTTTTTTCTTTTGGTCCCAGGGATGGAACTCAGGGGCGCTTAACCCCTGAGCCACACCCCCAGCCCTTTTGATTTTTTAATTTTGAGACAGGGTCTCGCTAAGTGGCTGAGGCTGGCCTCCCACTTGCGATCCTCCTGCCTCAGCCTCCCGAGTGGCTGGGATGACAGGCGTGGGCCGGGGCGCCCCGGCTCAGGCCATCTTTTTTGATGTGTCAGGACCTCTGTGGGGGCTCAGGGAACACTTCGCAGATCACGTAGCTTCACCCCGGCCCTTGAAGAACATAAAGGAGTCGCGGGAGGGAGGCCTTGCGACTGACCACAGGGGAGAGAGCCTGCCGCTCAGTCTAGGACCGGAAACCAGCCAGATCACCAGGGAGAGGAGTGAAGCTGGGGTAGGTGACAGCGCTAGCCAAGAGTCGGAGCAGCTTCCAACAGCAGACTCAGGAGCACTAGGGAGCCACAGAAGGCTCTTGAGCGGGAGAGTGGCCTGCTGAGAGCTGGCTCCTGGCTGGCACAGGGAGGGGGCACGGTGGCTTTGGCGACATCAGCTTGCAGAACTGACACTGGGTGTCGCGGGCTGTGGCGGAGCAGCAGGTGCCCATCAGCCGAGGAGCCAGAGGGCGGAGTCCCCAGGACCTCCCCTTTCCGGCACCCTTCACCCACTGAGCATGACTCTGCTGAAATCCACCCGCCAACCGCACTCCCCCACCCCCCAGCAACTGGCAGCCTCGGGTTAAAGGACTTTCCGCTGGAAAGAGGACGGAGGAACATGGACGTGAGTCACTTGGCACTTTTACCACAGTGACGAAACGCCGTGGACACGGGACCTGCAGGCTGTCCCTCCGCTGCCGACTGGAGCCGCATTGAATGGGGGACACTGAGGATCAGAAGGGATCAGGGAAGAGCCCAGGGGAGCTAGAGGAGAGGACGTGGCCCTCCTGCCTTCCAGTGCTGACCAGGAAAGAAGGCACTAGGGAGCCACTGAAGGTTTTTGAGCAGGAGAGTAGCATGCCGAGAGCTGGCTCCCGGACGGCACAGAGACACCCAGGAGGCACTGCGGGTCCTCCTTGTCCTGGGACCACCAACCCTCTCCTTTCCCCCACAATCTTGTCCAGACCGTGGCCAAAGCAGCTCAGTGGGCCCCAGGATCGACGTTCCTCTGAATTCCTCCATCTTGAAACCCCATCTTGGATATCTAGGATTCCTTTCTTTTTTTTTTTTTTTTGGTACCAGGGATTGAACCCAGGGGTGCTTAACCCCTGAGCCACATCCCCAGCCCCTTTTTAGTTTTTAATTCGAGACAGGGTCTCACTAAATTGCTTAAGGCCTAAGTTGCTGAGGCCGGCCTCCGATTTACCATCCTCCTGCCTCAGCCTCCTGAGTTGCTGAGATTCCAGCCGTACGCCACGTGCCCGGGGCCCATCTTAGCCAAGCCCTAAGGAGTCTTTCTGACTGGTACCCCTTTGCCTCGCACCCGTTTTCCCATTAGCTGTGATAAAACCAGAATCTGGACGTGTGAACACCCTCAAACAAAAGTTTGGGGCAAGACCTGGACGTGCAGCTGGCTCAGCGGGAAACCCTAGGCTTCCCGGGCAGGAGGCCCTGGGGTTCCGTCCCCAGCGCCAAAAATCAAAAGCCTGAACCAGAACCCTGAGCAGCGTCCTCCTTGTGCCTCTTGCCAGGGGACGTGAACCATCTCTGAGTGATGGCAGAACCAGGCTCCTTCGAACGGCTGCATCTTCGGGCTCCTGGCCCACAGAGCGGGTGGGCAGGAGCCGTTGACCCGGTGACCCCAGGCTCCACAGCCAAAAGGACCCCTTTGTCACACCTGTCCCCGATTTCCTGTCTGTCTGCCTTTGGCTTCAACCACCTGGATTGTTCATTAACACCCTCCTGACAATCATCTTGTCCGCTCCCTCCTCCCGCCGGAGACTCAGCACGGGGACCATTAGATGTATGCCTCGCATGCAGTAGGTGCTCAATAAATATTTTGCAGTGCAGCCAGTAAAAGACAGGCTGAGGCATGAAGGAGACTCTGACTCCAGTGTCCTTCCACCCTGTCCCAAGCCGTGTCGGCTGAGGCAAGTCACCTCGGGTGCAGAGATTTCCTGGGGGAAGGGATGATCGAGATGGGGCATGAGGGTCGCCAGCTGAAGGTCAGCCCAGGCCGCTTGGCAAGACCCTGTCTCAAAAACTATAAGGGCCCATGTTGGATGGGGCTGTGCGCACCTGTCATCCCAGTGGCTCGGGAGGCTGAGGCAGGAGGATCGCAAGTTGGAGGCCAGCCTCAGCCACTTAGAGAGACCCTGTCTCAAAATAAAAAATCAAAAGGGCTGGGGGTGTGGCTCAGTGGTAGGGCACCCCTGGGCTCAATTCCCTGGTCCTGTAGAAATAACATCCATAAATAACAGGTTCCTGTGGGTCAGCGGGGGAGCGTGGTTGACTCCCGTGCGACTTGGGGGCAAGTTCAAAGCCGCTGGGTGGAAGTTTCTAGTTCACGGAGCTGGGAGCCCTCAAGGGCAGTTAGACAGGCCTGACGGAAGAGGTCGGTGGCTCCCAAGGGCAAGGCCAGCCGTCCCGGACGTGCTGGCAGCCTGCGTTCTGACGTGAGGCCGGTCCACAATGGTCCATTGTCTGAACAGACCGACGGGCAGGACCCAGACCGGTCGGCTGCCACCTTTGTTAAGGAGAAAAGAAAAGTCCCCCTGCCTTACTGAAGAAATCCTAGACAACTGCTGAGTCTGAAGAGGAAATCGAAACCGAAATGACAACCTCCAAAAAGTGATAAGGGGTTTGCATCCAGAGGGACGGCTCGGGGTACAGCCAAAGCTGCATGCTGAGGACGAGGCATAACCTTAAAGGATATTTGGGTTTTTTTGTCCTCCTGGTACTAGGTATCGAACCACTGAGCTCCATCCTCAGTCCCACATTTGACATTTTTCTTTTTAAGCATCCAAAAGGATCACTTTGAACTTAATACAGTTTTTTTTTTTAAATTTTATTGCTTATGGTATGTTATTTTTATGATTAAAAGTGACTCTTCACCAGGTTGGGAGGCACATGCCTGTAATCCCAGCTACTGGAGAGGATGAAACAAGGGGGTCACACGTTTGAGAGATCAGCCCGGGCAACTCAAAATAAAAAATAAAAGGGCCAGAGCCAGGTGCAGTGGTGCACGCCTGTCATTCCCATGGCTTGGGAGGCTGAGGCAGGAGGATCACAAGTTGGAGGCCAGCCTCCACAACTTAGCAAGACCCCTAGCAACTTAGCAAGACCCTGTCTCGAAATAAAAAATCAAAAGGGCTGGGGATGTGGCTCAGTGGTAAAGTACCCCTGGGTTCAGCCCCAGGTCCCCAAAACAGAAAAAAGATTCCAGAACTCTATTCCCCAGGACTCTCCTTCAGGATGTGCAGGGTGCACCTGGGAATCTCAATTTATTGGTTTAAAATAAAAAAAAAAGTATTCCAGATAAGTCTTTTTTTTTCTTTCTCACCCACCCTGAAACTGGTCTGGAAGTCATGGGCTCCCCATGATCCTCCTGCCTCAGCCTCCCCAGTAGCTGGGACCACAGGTGTGTGTACCATTGTGTGGCTAATCCCAGGTAATTCTGTTTTTTTGTTTGTCTGTTTGTCTGTCTAGATATTGGGAACTGAACTCCGGGGCACTCGACCACTGAGGCCCATCCACAGCCCTATTTTATATTCTATTTAGAGACAGGGTCTCGCTGAGCTGCTTAGGGTCTCACTTTTGCCGAGGCTGGCCTCGAACTCGAGATCCTCCGGCCTCAGCCTCCTGAGCCAGCCGGGTGATTCTTCTCATGACTGAAGACAGTTAGGGCAGCTGCCCCTCCTCCCGCCCTCCCTGTTCTGCTTTGTTTTGGGTGTTTTGTTTTTTCAGAAACAGAAAATGAATTCTTCTTTCTTCTTCCCTTTCTCTCAATCCCCTGAGCCCCACCCGCTAGCCTCGGCCTCAGCTCAGGTTTCCCCAGGAAGCCTGGCCAGGTGAGGTGGGAGGAGAGGCCCACACGGCCCGTCCAGAGCTCAACCTAGAGCTGCCAGGACAGCGTGCTCCTGGGAGTTCAAAGCCAGCGAGTTAATGGCCTGTGTACCTGTTAAACAGCATGTCCAGGTTTCACCCCATGCTTCCAGAACAAGCTCAGGACAAGACTCCCTGGCAGAGAAAAAGCTGGGGATCCTACCCAATAGCTCGGCCCCCCTCAGCCTCCTGGAACCCAGCCTCATCCTTTGCTCACTGTCAGGGGTCTCCCGGGCTCCAGGCTGGCCTGGCTTCTGTCCTGCTGACCTCTGAGTAAAGCCCAAGCCCCCCCAGAAAGCACTCCAAATCCTCCACCATCTGGCTCCCTTCAAATCCAAGCCTGGTTGGAGGTGGTGGCACAGGCCCGTCATCCCAGTGACTCTGGAGGCTGAGGCAGGAGGATCGTAAGATGGAGGCCGGCCTCAGCACCTTAGCGAGGTCCTACCTCAACAACAACAACAAAAGGCTGAGGATGTGGCTCAGGGGTAAAGCACCTCTGGGGTCAATCCTGCTACCAATGAATGAATTCGATGACTTCTGCTACCTGCCCTACCATCCATGCACACCCGGTCACTCCTTGAGTCTTCTTGGTGTCACCCCACGGATGGCAACGGTCACGGGAGCCGCTCCTCCTCTCTCCGTCTGGACTGCGTGTTCCTTCAAAGCCAGCTTCCTGGCCCCAATCAGAACTGACCTCAGCCAAGGTTTATTAACCGACTAAACGAAGCATATTTAAAAAAGAACTCTCATTCCAAGTCCGCCAGACCCTCAGCTCCTCCCCAAAAGCCACCAACTCCAACAGAAGCTGTTGGCCAGGGCAGGTCAGCCCACGTAGAAGAGTGACACACAGCTCCCAAAGAATCTGGCTCCTGCCCTTGACCTTCTGTAGAAGTGGGGCGGGGGGTGGTCAGCCTCTACTGGACCTGAATTGCTTAGGGCCTCGCTTGTGTTGAGGCTGGCTTTGAGCTCCTGATCCTCCTGCCTCAGCCTCTGGAGCTACAGCCCAGGTAATTCTTGGAATGCCAACCCCAATTCCCACCCCGGGAAGCTGCACGGGGGGCGGGGTGTCCTTGCAATGCACTGGCCACTCTTTCCTGTATCCAGGAATGTGCTCGCAAGTGTTTTATCATCGGGATCTTGGGAGAGACTTTCAGAGATGCAGTGCTCCCCCATCCCCTGAGGACAGAAGGACCAACGGGGTTACCGTATCCAGAGCCCAGACTGCGTCTTGGGAGGTGGGCACTTATCCCGGGAATGGAATCAGGGCTCCCTGAGAAGGCACAGAGAAAGGAGAAAGAATCGGGCACAGAACTGATGTCCCTATGGGTCCCATTCACTCCCCCTCCAACCCTGAGGACGGGGGTACCTTTCTCCCAGCCCCGCTTCCATCTCAACTTGCCAGGAAATTGGGGATCAAAGCTCCAGTTCTGGTACTGTCCGGTGAAGGCCAAGTCTTCTCCTTGGCCCTCAGTTGGCCCATCTGTAAAATGGGCACTACCCTCAGGTCTCCAGAGGCTGCTCAGCAGATGTGGCCCAAGTGCCTCAGGATGAGGAGAAAGGAGCGAGGTGCAGAGGCTCCCAGCAAGAACAAGGGTGTCCCCGAAGAGCAAATGCTCAGAATTGCACCGTGGCCCTTGCCACATACCACAGTGACCCGGGAGCTCGTGACACCCTCTAATCGGCCGCCCTGCAGCCCGGACTGGGCTTTACAGCTTACCACAGCTTAGGTGGCCTCATCTCTCTGAATCCCCTCAAGGACGCGGCCACGCGGCTTGGCGTTGGCGTCCTCGCTGCCTGGACAGCCCAGCTGAGGTTCAGAGAGAATCACCCAAGGTCACCATGAAGACAGAGCACGCTCAGCTGCCTAGAGCCAAGGTCCCGCCTCTCAGGTCCCGGGTTTACCTGTCCAGGGGGCCGTATGCCCTGCCCACTTTACAGATGAGGAAACCGAGGCTCGGCCAAGGTTTGCCCAAGGTCAGCTGGGGGCCGAACCAGGTGGACCGCAGCCTCCAGCCCCTCTGCCAGTCCCACCCTCTGGTGGGTTCTCAGCCTGCGGCCACCGGGTCCCTCCCTAACCTCCCTGAAACATCGCCATGGTGAACTACCTTCCCCACCCCCAGCCCCACCTCCTCACGCCCACCCCACGCTCCCCGGATGACTCCCCGGTCCCCGGTCGAGGGAGACAGGCGGTTGCTAAGCGCTCACCCGCTCGCTCTCATAAAAATAAACTCCTTCTGGCGGGGAGACTCTGGACGCGATCCCCTCCCTCCCAGCCAACAAAAAAATGAAATAAAATTCCTTTTTAATTTTCAGAAGACCTCCTCCACGACATTTATTTGAACATCAGCTGTGCCAAATCGGGGGGCCCCGGTTTACTGAAGTCCCCATGGAGCCGCGCGCCACGAGCCCTCAACCCCGAGACCCTGCCGTGGACGCGTCTGGTGGTAACTGAGTGGATTTCTTTCCCCAGGCAGGAAATGGGGGCCCAGGCTGCCTCCCAGGCCTTTGGGGCTGGTCCTGGGGGAGGCTGGGATCTGGCAGAAGCCGGGCAGTGACCAAAATAGCCAAGCCAGTGGCCCTGCCCAGCACACACCTCCCTCTGAGTGTCCAGGAGGGCCGCCTGCAGTTCCCCTTCTAGAAGCTTTAGGGGAGCGGGAGGTGGTCCCCGAAAGTCCCCCCCGGCAGGTCCCTTGGTGGGAGGGGAAGGAGAACCTCCAGACCCAAAGAGGAACCCGCAGAAGGAAGGGGAAGCCCGGGGCAAGGGGTGCTCTGCGTCCACCCCGCTGCCCACTGCCTCCTGGCTGTCTCTGCCGGCCTGGGTCCCCCCACCTGCACCCAAGGCAGCGTGCCTCCCGGGCACCTCTCCTCCCATGCGGTACCCGCCCTGGAGAACCGGTCCAGGCCACTCAAGCCTCTGACACTGGGGACACCTCACAGGTACAGCCAAGGGGCACAGACGAGTGCCAAGAACCGGGGACCGAGAGGCACAGCCACACTCGGGAACACACACGTGCACACCGCCCGGGCCTCGGAGACACGGTCACACTGGGCTCACGCCCACGGGCACCCACCAGAGCCCAAACCCGGAGCCCCGGCCACAGAGCCACGCCACCCTCAGGTATCCGCGCGCGCGCACAGCCCGGGACACAGAGAATGGCACACCGCTCCGGATCGCCCATGTGCACGCTGCTGGCGACCCGGAGAAACGGCCGCCCTCGGAGGCACAGACGTATCCGGAGACGAGGAGGCAGACCCGGACCCCCGGGGGGACCGCGACACACCGACACCCGGGCGCACACACACCTGCCGCGCACCAGGCGCCCGAGCCCTTTCGCTAGGGAAACAATAACACGGTCCCCAGCGGCACTGGCCAGCCCGGGTCCCTCCCTCGGTGGCGAAAGGGACGCTGAAACGGAGAGGCCAGGACCTGCGGGGGCGCGGGGAGGTGGCCGAGCGCGGGATCGGGGAGGGGGCGGCTCGGCGCGCCCCGCTCCGGGTCCCTCGGGTACCTGCGGTGGCCGGCGCGCTGCGCTCGGCGGCGCTCGGTGGCACTGGCCGGGAGCTGCCCGCCCGCTCGGTCTGTGGCCCGCGGGCTCTGCGCTCCGCTCTCGCTCTGGGCGCCGATCGGCGTCCGGGCTGGAGGTCCCGATGGCTGGGCAGCGGCCGGGGCCAGGGCGCGGAGCTCGGCGCTGGCGGCCGCGCGGAGGAAGCGGTAATTTATAAGCGGCTTCTTCCTGACCTCGCGTGTCTGTTGTCTGAACAGGCAGCGCTCAGCATCACCCATCCTGCTGGGTGGAAAAATACCAGCTCGGCCGGGCCGGGGGCGGGGCCGGGGCGGGGCCTGGGCGCGCGGCCCCGCCCACACGCGGACACACGCGCGCGCACACACACACACACACACACACACGCACGCACGCACACAGGCGCTTGCAGGCACGCACGCGCGCACGGGCTCGGACACACAAAGAGCCCGGGCTCGCCTCGCCCAGCGCGCGCGCACACACCCGCATTCCGTGCAGGGAACGCTCGGTCCTGGCGCCGGTGCCAGGTGGCTCAGCCTTGTCCTCCGGCCCCTCCTGCCTCCCGAGGAAGAGCAAAAGCGATCCCCACCCCCTGCCCGGTCCCCTTTCGGAACCACGATCACCCCACCCCACCAGTCACCCACCCACCCACCTGGATTTGGGGAGGAGGGCCTCCCAGCTGGGTGGGTGTGCGCCTTTGAAAAATGGGCGCAGTCAGGAAGCCTGCCCCCCCCCCCCCCCCAGGGTGAGCTGAGGTTGGGACAGTGACCCAGGCCAAGAGCTCAGGCAGGGCATTAATCCCACCCACTTGGGAGTCTGAGGCAGGGAGATTCCAAATTCAAAGCCGGACTGAGCAACTTAGTGAGACCCTGTCACAAAATAAAAAAATAAAAAGTGCTGGGAACGTGGCTCAATAGAAAGGTGCCCTGGGTTCGATCTCCAGCGGGGTGCGGGGAGGAGGTTCCACAATCCTGGCTCGGCCCTGGCCCTGGGACTTTGGGCAAGTCACTCAGACTTTCTGTGCCTTGGTTTTCTCATCTGTAAAACAGAAATAAAAATGGCGGAACGGATCCCCGGGGCTGCTGGGAGGACCTAAGGTTAACAGTGTCAAGAGCTCAGAGCAGCTCCCAGCACCCAGGAAGCGCCCAGGCAGCGTCAGTTAAGGTGACTGTTTTTCAGTGCAGATGTGGAATGTGCCGTTATTCTTCCCCTTATTTGAATGATCAGATCCTCAAACGCCATCTTGCGCTGTGTGACCTAGGGCAAAGTCTTTTCCCTCTCTGATCCCCGTGTTCTCCTCTCTCTGTCTCTTTCCATGCCCCTCTCTCCCTGGCAGCTCATCAAGACCTGGGGCTCTTCCCCCAGTACCATCACTAGCCAACACCCTGCACTGGCCCCTCCTGGTCCCCCAGTGCCTTTGCACCCTTCCCTAGGGACCCCAGGGGCACACCCAGGCGCCGGCAGAACCTCCACCATGCTGTCTTCCAGGCGGCTTCTGCAGTCTCCCTTTTGTTCAAAGTAACTGCACCCATTTTACAGGGGAAAAACTGAGGCCGGAGAAGAGACCTCACGGAACCCCAGAGCCATGGGCTTCTCTGGATGTGAGTGAGGTTTCTCTGGGGGCTCCCCATTGCCTGGCCCGACTGTCAGCATGGCGTGGGTCACGGGGAGAAAGCTTTGCGCGTCCCTCTGTCTTCCTCCTCCCAACTTTCCGCTCCTCGAGGGGTGAGATCTGGTCTTGAGTCCAGGAGCTTTGCACAAGCCTGGCACATAGTAGGTGCTCAGCAAATTGGTATCTATTCTATTTTGAGGTGGGGATTCTGAGTGTGGTACCCAGGCTGGCTCCAAATGCTGGGGCTCAGGACATCCCACTGCCTCAGCATCCCGAGCCACCGAGACTCCAGGTGCGCGCCACCAGGCCAGCACGCCTGGCTGCATTGATTTGACTGAACACACCTTTTAATAGCACTGAACCATATGCTCTGCACACTTGAATGCATTTATTTTATTTATGTTTCTTTCACACGGTTGGGGATGGAACCCGGAGCTCCAACCCTCAGATCCAGCCCCAGCCCTTTTTATTTTTCTTTTGAGACAGGGTTTCACCAAGTTGCTGAGGCTGGCCTCCAACTTGCAATCCTCCTGCCTCAGCCTCCTGAGTAGTTGGGATTACAGGCAAGGGATTACAATGCCAGACATCGTGCCCAGTTTTCAGCGCATTTAAACATGTTAACCTTCCGATCTCCCCTCCTCCATTTTAATGAAGAAATAAGAGAGCCACGGAGGAGTTAAGAAACGTGCCCAGGGTCACTCAGTTGGTGAGTTTTAGAACTGCAACTCAAACCCAGACCATCTGGTTCCAGCGGGAATTTTGGCCCATGGGCGATTGCTAGATATAGAAGCCAGGCAGCGGCTGGGGCTCAGCCGGAGGACAGGTTGTCAGCAAGAATGAGGCCCTGGGTTCCATCCCCAGCTCCAAACCAAGTCAATCAATAAATAAACATAAATAAGAAGCCAGCCCCCGAGAAAGAGGAGAGAGACAGAGACACAGACGGAGAAGGAGGAGGAGGACCCAGGAACGGGTTCAACTTTAGTACCAGGCAAAAGTGGCCAAAGAGGCGGGAAGGGATGGTCAGACAGGAGGTGGGACCCGGGCGAGTCCTATCATCCCAGCCACCAGAAGACAGATTGAACGTGGAGAGCTCAGTATGGAGGCGGAAGATTCTCCGTTTTCCTGCTTCCCGGCTGCATAACTCCGGTGTGCATGCCTGTCTGCTCTTGGGGCCTCGGTTTTCTCCTCCATCCTATGGGATGGAGTCTCCTGGAGCTAGGATGAGAGGCAGTCGGAAGTCTCAAAGTGGAGCCTGGCGCGGTGGCG
The DNA here is from genome assembly GCF_902686445.1 of Sciurus carolinensis. Taxonomy (NCBI): domain Eukaryota; kingdom Metazoa; phylum Chordata; class Mammalia; order Rodentia; family Sciuridae; genus Sciurus; species Sciurus carolinensis. Next base: position 11,716,784 of record NC_062231.1, on the reverse strand, counting down.
CATGCGTGTAATTCCAGCAACTTGGGAGGCTGAGGCTGGAGGATGGCAAGTTGGAGGCCAGCCTCAGCAACTTGGCAGGATCCTGTCTCAAAATAAAAAAAAATAAAAAGGGCCAGAGATAACTCAGTGGTAAATCACCCCTGGATTCAATGCCCGGTACAAAAAAAGGGGGGGAAGGGGGACTTTGCATTCACGAATACACCCACCATGGTCCCGGCTCTTCAGGAAACGGAGGCACGAAGATCTGTAGAGTCCAGGAGTTTGAGGCCAGCCTGGGCAGCACAGCAAGACCTGTCCTTTAAAAGAAAACGACAACGACAGAAAAACGGGAATGTCTGGTTTCAGTCAAAAAATGTCAAAATGGGGTCACCTCTGGCCTCTGACCAGCTCTGCAGCGATTACCCCTGACATGGGGACGGGGGGTCCCCGGGGCGCCACGGTTTCCATCCGGGTAGTTTTCTATGCCGCATGCTGGCCCGACCCAGGGCTGAGTTTGAGACCCCCTCCTCAATGCCCAGGCCAGAGGATAGTGGCCGGAAGCTTCCAGAAGAGCCCGTGGGAACCCAGGGAGATGAAAGCTTTGGCAGCGAGGAGGGACCTTCAAGGAAAGCCAGGCGGAGCTGCCCTCCTCGGCCAAATACGGGCCAGCTCTTCTCATTTCAAGAATGAACATCGATCAATGGGCAGAGTTCCTGGGAGGTGTCCACGGACGCGGGTCACACTCTGGGCTCCCCTGTGCCGCTGTTCACTTAAGGTAGGGAATGAGGTTTTATTATTATTATTATTATTATTATTATTATTATTGTTATTATTTTGTATCAGGGATTGAACTCGGGACACTTAACCCCTGCGCCACCTCCCCAGCCCTTTATATATTTTATTTAGACACAGGGTCTCGCCGTGTTGCTTGGAGCCTTGCTAAAGTGGCTGAGGCTGGCCTCCAACTTGCGATCCTCCTGCCTCAGCCTCCAGAGCATCTGCAATGACAGATCATCCGGCGTGACCACCAGCCCGGCCATGAATGAGACTTTTTAAAAGGCTACCCGAGGGTCCTTTACAAAGCAGCTCTTCATCGTGACCTACAGTCGATAACGCGACTCGTAACAAAACCCTCTTGTGCCTGGCCAGAGGAGTGTTTGTCTCAACTTTTCAGGTCACAGGTCGTGCGCTAAAGGCTGGGCCATCTGGCCAGCCCCGAAGGCCACCGGGCACCAGCCCTGCAGGGGATGTTCTCGGAACATCACTGCAAAATTGCCCAAGGACACGGGCCTGCTGGCCGGGTGGCCTTCTCCTGGGCCCGCGCCCGTGGACCTGTGCTGAGGCTCAGCCACCCAGACTTGTCACAGCACGGGAAGCTCCAGGACCCTGCCTCCTGGCCTTTCTCTCCTCCTCTAGCCTGCCCGAAATCCCCGCTCTACCCCTCGGGGTCCGTGTGACCCACGGGGACGCATGTGACCCCTCTCTACCGGGGTGTCCCGATTCCTCTCCGGGCGCGCTAATCCAAACCCCTCCGCCCCACGCTGTGGGCTCCGCTCCTGCCGCTTCCTCCCCACGACGCGCGGTGCCCCGGGGCCCCCAGCAGCCCGAGCTCGGCCCAGCTGGGAGCTGCAGATGGGGCGCCCCAGGAGGCAGGGTCCCCTCGGTGCCCAGCCGGGGGCCCTGGGGCGCAGAGGACCTCGGGAAACCACTGCGGATGTGGGCTGCGCCTGGCGCGTCCTGCAGGCTCACTTCCTTCTCTCTGTCGGTGCAAAGAGCAAAACACGGCCCCGGAGCCAGGCAGGCAGGGAAGCCACCGGTGGGAGACACAGAGCTGCCGCCCAGGGGACACGGAAACAGGCTCACCCTTCGCTAAGTGAACAGGCGGCTGCTTTGCAGCTCCAAGGCCACCCCCGCCAGGCCCCCACTCCCAGCAAACTTCTGGGTGACAGCAGAGAATCTGTCCTTCTTGCCTCCCTCTCTCACCGCCGCCCCCCAAGCCACCTCCACTCCCAGGACCCTCCTCCAAGACTGCTGGGAACATCTGCCGCCTCAGCCTCCTCCAAACAGTTTGGCAATTCCAGATAAGATTGTGATTCTATGCTTATTTCTATACCTGAGGTCGCACGCCTGTTATCCCAGTGGCTCGGGAGGCTGAGGCAGGAGGATCGCAAGGTGGAGGCCAGCCTCAGCCACTTAGCGAGGCCCTAAGCAACTCAGAGAGACCCTATCTCAAAATAAAATATAAAAAGGGCTGGGGATGTGGCTCAGTGACCCCCACCCCGCAAAGATTGTGTATTTCTGGTAAGAAAGAACACCTCACCCTATGAGCAAGCAACCCCACACCCAGGTATTGACCAGACAAATGAAATCCTGAGGCCACACAACAGATTTGCACAAGAACCTGAATTCCACTGAGGTTCATAAGAGCCAAAAATGGAAACAGCTCTGGTTATATCCATCAACAGTGTAACCGCAATAAAATATCTGGGCTGCCCGCCACTTGACTACCAATATTCTAAAGAGGTGTCCTTGCTGGTAAGAGGGAAGCAGGTTCCTTCAGAGCCGCCTCTGAGGAAGACAGAGGGGATTATTTTAGGGGAAGTGGGGATACCAGGGGTTGAACCCAGGGGCGCTTAACCACTGAGCCCCATCCCCAGCCTGTTTATTTTATTTTGAGACAGGGTCTCACTGAGTTGCTGAGGCTGGCCTCCCATTTGCGATCCTCCTGCCTCAGCCTCCTGAATCACTGGGATCACAGGTGTGCGCCACTGCTCCTAGCCAGAGGGGACTTTTAACCTCAAAACTCCATCTTGGGGACACTCAGGGATGCAAGGGGCTTTCTATCATCGAGAGAAGGCAGCAGGAGGCGGCAGAGTGGACGGGTCTTACTTATGAAAGGCTGGCTTCTCCTGAATGTGCCAATGTCCTGAGGACAGCTTCCGCATTGCTCTCCTGCAAGTTCATCCCTCTGCTTTGTGTCCCGTGATGACACAATCAACGCTCCTTATCAGAGAATGAAGGAAAGGAGGTGGTGTTCGAGGCTGCCAGATTTTCTGGATTCTAAAGCGAGATCCTTTAGAATTCAGAATGCCCAACCCAGGCGCAGCGTGATCCAGCAGCTCGGGAGGCTGAGGCAGGAGGATCGAAAGTGGGAGGCCAGCCTCAGCAACTCAGCAAGACTCTGTCTCAAAATACAGAATAAAAAGGGCTGGGAATGCAGCTCAGGGGTTAAGCGCCCCTGGGTTCCATCCCTGGCACCCAAAAGAATCAGGTCTGTGTGAGCAGGTCTTGTCCACATTCCCTGAGCAAAATAGCATAACAACTATTTATACAGCATTTACTTTGGATTAAGTATTCTGAGTAATCTAGGGATTATTTAAAGGATCATGTAGGTCCTGTGCAAACACTATGCTATTTTATATAAGGGGCTTTAACTTCTGCTGGTATGTGGTGGGGTGTCCTGGAACCAGGCCCCACAGATCCCGAGGGGCCCCTGTCTATGTCTCTAAAAGACAAAAGTCTCCGACCTCCCTCGGGCCTCTTTTATTTTTATTTTTAATGGCACCAGGGAGGGAACCCAGGGGTGCTTAACCCCTGAGGCACCTCCCCAGCACTTTTAATATTTTGTTTAGAGCAGGGTCTCGCTGAGCTGCTGAGGGCCTTGCTAAATGGCCCAGGCTGACTTTGAACCCGCGATCCTCCTGCCTCCGCCTGTTCCGGTCTCCAGACTGCGCATGCGTCCTGGGCAGGGCCTGCCTGCAGGGAGCGGCCCAGTGTGCCCCAGAGCTTGGGGTGCGACGCCCCGTGGCGAACGGTGCTCAGTGGGTGACGCTGGGGCTGTCCCCTCAGACTGCCGGAGTCACCATCTGGATAGCCGGAGGGGAGGAGCCTCCCGTGTCACCTGGATACTCCTGGGTTTGTGCCCTGAGAAGATCCTCGGGGGCTCCGGCCCTGCTTCTCTCTGCCTCAGTTTCCCCATCGGTGACAAGGGACAGTGAGCCAGGGTGACCGAGCTCCACCCTGCCCTTCTCCAAGGGAAAAGCGCATGTCATTTCCTGGGGACGGGTCGGGGACGCTTATCAACATGCAGAGGGGACTCAGCAGGTCTGCGTGAGCCCGACCTTCAGAATTTCCATCCAGCTCTCCAGGGGTTCCAGACAGAGTTCAAGTTTAAGAACCGCTTTCGAACCTGGCCGCCCTGTTTCATGGCTTAAAACAACCCTGATGCTGGGGGTGCGGTGGTGCCCGCCAGTCATTCCGGGGATTCGGGAGGCTGAGGCAGGAGGCTGGCAAGTCGGAGGCCAGCCTCAACAGCATAGAGTCCCTGTCTCAAAATCAAACAACAAAAAGGGCTGGGGATGTGGCTCCGTGGGCCAGGTCTTGCCCAAGACCATGGGCTCCATTCTCCAGTGGGAGGAGAGGGGGAATCCTGAGACCTAGGTCTCTCCCCAGAAACCTCAGAAATTCTGATTGATTGGGGCATGAAGCTATTTTTTCTTGAATAAAGCTCTCCAGGGAACTCCAATGCCTCATGGGCGCCCCAAATCCCTGGCGGTGCAGGTGGAGGGCTGGAGACCCTCTCGGTGGCCCCGACAGAGCCAGGCAGGCCCATCCCTCTGCATTCTTCTGGGGCCGCTCAGTGAGGGCTTTCTTATATTTGGTTATTTTTTTTTCCCTCCCTCCCAAACACAACAATTCAAAATATTCTTAGCTCCCAGACAATAAACAAAGCCCGGGAGGCCGGAGCTCCGGCCGGTTTTGTTCCCACTTATGGCCTGATCCAAGGCAGTCCTGATTGGCCCCTCCGGACTGGGCGGGGGCCTCCCCACCCCCACTCCTAGACTCCCAGAATCCCTCAGCGCCGGAGGAGCCCCACACAGCTCGCTGCCCCGGGAAACAGGCTCAGAAAGGGCGACCCAGCTGTCCCGGGACACACAGCCACGCTGAGAAGGCCCGTTATGTTTTCCAGCTGGGGGGCAGATGTGTGGGCGCTGGATTCAGAGAGAGGTACATGACACCCCAGGTTCTGCCCTTGCTTCCCTGTGACCTTAGGAGACCTGGGATCAGCCCCCAGTGGAGCCCCAATTGGTCCTTCTATAAAAAGAAGATGAACTGGAGAAGGGATGCACACCTGTAATTCTGAAGGCTGAGGTAGGAGGCTCCCAAGTTGAAGGCCAGCCTCTGCAATTTAGTAAGACCCATCTGGCAGTAGAAAAATAACTGGGCGCAGTGGCACAGGCCTGTCATCCCAGTGACTCGGGAGGCTGAGGCAGGAGGATCACAAGGTGGAGGCCAGCCTCAGCAACTTGGTGAGGCCCTGTCTCAAAATAAAAAAAATCAAAAGGGCTGGGAATGTGGCTCAAGGGTGAAGTGTCCCTGGGTTCCATCCCTGGTACCAAAAATAAAAATTAAAAATGAATCTAACTCAGTGGTAGAGGGCTTTGCCTAGCATGCATGAGGCCCTGGGTTCTATGTTTGTGCTGGAAAAATCACACACACACACACACACACACACACACACACACACACACATATAACACCCAGGGGTGCTCTACCACTGAGCCCTTTTTATTTTTTGAGACAGAGTCTCACTAAGTTGCTGAGGCTGGCCTCCAACTTGTGATCCTCCTGCCTCAGCCTCCTGATGAGCTGGGATTATAGGTGTTCCCGCCCCCCCCCGGGGTTGAACCCAGGGATTCTCTAGCACTGAACTACACCCCCAGCCCTTTTCAATTCTTCATTTACAGGCAGTTGCTCAGGGCCTTGCAAAATTGTTGAGGCTGCCTTTGAACTTGCAATCCTCCTGCCTCAGCCTCCGGAGCTGCTGGGATTTCAGGGATGCGTCATGGCGCCCGGCCTCTATTTGACATTTTTAAGCCTGTTTTTCTCCACTTATGTATTGAAAGGCTGGGGACCTGGCACCTCCCTGTTCAACAACTGGGTCGCCCATGAGCTAGTCCCATCGCCAGCTCTGCGTTTTCTGGGACTCTGGGATGGAACCGAGAAGTCTCTGACCTGTTATTTCCTGGAAAGCACCTGGATCCGATCAAATTCAGACTCGGTCGTTGCTGTGTGTCTGTGGGCAAATGACTGAACCTTTCTGGGCCTCAGTTTCCTAAAACATTAAGGGGAGGCGTCTCAGAATTGATGTTTTCAGATACGAAGGGAATTTTCTTCTTTTTTGGGGGGGGGGGATTTCTTCCCTTTTTTGTTTTTTGGTACCAGGAATTGAACCCAGGGGTGCTTAACCCCTGAGCCACTTCCCCAGCCCTTTTTATATTTTATTTACAGACAGGGTCTCGCTGAGTGACTTAGGGCCTCACTTTTGCTGAGGCTGGCCTCCACCTTGCGATCCTCCTGCCTTAGCCTCCTGAGCTGCTGGGATGACAGGCCTGCGCCACTGAACCGGCCAATTTTCTTCTTTTCAATTCTCTTTATCCCTCTGATAAAGCAAGATGTCTCAGCCAGGTGGCCTCTGTCACCTGTCCATGTCTTTCCCTTTATTTTTTTAACGTGAGGCTGCAGATACAAACCAGGAGCTCAAGCCGCACCCCAGCCCCCATCTTCTGATACAAAGGTGTCCCCAGAACAGGAAGGTGGAGCGAGCCAGCACCTCCAGCCGGGTCGCCTGGTTCATTGTCTACATTTTTAAGGCTCCTTCTATTTGTGGAAGGGATCACGCTCTATTTATAGCAGCGAGGGAAACGACTTTTTAGCAAAATGTGTGTGAGTTGTGACAACCTGAGTCTGTGTGGGGCAAAGAAAATCCAACACAGAGACCCCTTCTCCAACAGTTCTAGAATCTGGAGGCCATTTTTCTGAGGCTCTTGGTACCAGCTTGCCTGGCTTCTCCTGGTGCCCGTCAGGTCTTAGTCTGTGGCTCCACCTCTCCACTCTCTGTCTCTGTCACCTGGCCATCCTGGGTGTCTGTCTCTGTCTGCTGTTTCCTGGTGTTAGGGTGTGGGTGCGAGGTGTCCCCAGAAGCCCCCGTGGGGACACTGCAGGAAGGTTCAGAGGGGACACGGTCGGGTCCTGAGAGCCTCAACCTGGTCAGTGCCTGGCTCCCTGGGGGATCCGCTGGGGGCACCTGGAGGCAGGTGGTGTGGTGAGGAGGTGGCACTGGGGCCTGGCTCTGGGGACACGTGTGCATCTGGGAGTGGAGTCTCTCTGCCTCCTGGTCCCCAGGGAGCTGCTTCCCTGCGCCACACTCTTCCGCCATGAGGTTCAGCCTCCCCTCAGGCCCCAAGGAAGGGAGGCTGCTGCCTGTGGCCCAAAACCTCTGAAACCATGAGCCCCCCGATTTTTCCTCCTCTACAATTGATCCGCGTGGATTTTTAGGTCACAGCAGCAAAAAAGCTGATAAAAGCAGCACCTTTTTAATGTTTTATTTATTTTTTTGGTACCAGGGATTGAACTCAGGGGTGCTTCTCCACTGAGCCCCAGCCCCAGCCCTATTTTGTATTTTATTTAGAGATGGGGTCTTGCTGAGTTGCTTAGGACTTCCCTAAATGGTGGAGGCTGGCCTCTAGTTTGTGATCCTCCTGCCTCAGCCTCCTGAGCCACTGGGATGATGGGCGTGTGCCACCCTGCCCGGCTGATGCCCTGTTTCTCATAAAGACACCAGTCATCCTGGATTCGGGCCACACTAGTGACCTCTTCTCTTAAGTTGATTACGTCTTCGAGGACGCTATTTCCAAATAAGGTCACATTCACAAGTACAGGGGAGGCTGGGACTGGGTGGAGGGACAGAATTCAAGGCTTCGCAGGTGAGTTGCAGGGAAAAGCCATTTCCCTCGGGAGGAAATGGCTGGAGAAAGTTCGGAGAGCTCTGCCGGGGGGCAGTCTTTCAGGAGGGGGACGGACAGGGTGGCAGGAGCTTCTCAGACAATCCTCACTCCCCGGGGTTTTCAAACTGGGTTCCATGGGGTCCCCAGGGAACCTGGATAAGGTAGATGAGGCATTGAAAGGGGCCAGGGCTCTGGACCCCCCAAAACTACAAGCACAGCGGGGAGATATTTTGTCCAAAAAGCGTTACAGACCTTTCTGGGCACATGCCGCTCATTCCAGCAGCTTGGGAGGCTGAGGCAGGAGGATTGAAAGTTGGAGGCCAGCCTCAGCCACTTAGTGAGGCCCTGAGCAACTCAGCGAGACCCTGTGTCTAAATAAAATATAAAAAGGGCTGGGGAGGTGGCTCAGGGGCTAAGCGTCCCTGGGTTCAATCCCTGGGACCAAAAAATAAACAATCAAAAAGGGAAGAAGGAAGGTCAACTGGGCCAGCAAGCTCACCCCTCGGGCCTCAGGAGCATCTTCCCCCGCATGGAACTGACCTGCCCCAACACCTCCAGCCCTGTGGTGAGGAGGGCAGCAGAGCTCACCCCAGGGCGGGAGGGATCCCTGCAGGTCCTGAGCAGGTGGACCCCTGGACAGGTGTTCAGGGGACAGAAGCGGGTGGGGGTGGGGCGGAGGCCGGGAAGGTTGCAGGGAGGCCCCGGGGCCAGGCTGTTGGTGGCAGGAATGTGCCGCTGGCCGCTCTGTTTGCCCTGGAGTCATGAGGCAGGTGACCTCAGCCCAGGGATCCACCCCCTGGGGACAGACCTTGGGGGAGGAGCCGCGCTGGAATCCTGGCCTCCACTCCGGGGCAGGCAGGGGAGGGGCCCAGAGCGCAGGCACTTGCCATGGGCTCCCCCTTTCAAGTCTCCGTACCCCGTTTGTGCATTACAAGGCCCTGCCTGTGCCTTGCCCGGGGACCCCCGCTCAGCCTCACGAGGGCGTGGAGGAGGATTTAAATGTCTCATGTGATCAGCCCCAAATTGGTCCCCGCCCCTGAGCCTCCAGCATCCCGAGACTCTTCATTTCTTTATTATTATTATTTTTTCTTTCTTTGGTAGCCCTGGGAATGGAACCCAGGGGTGCTTAACCACAAAGCCACATCCCCCAGTTCTTTTGATTTTTTATTATTTTGAGAATTGGTTTTGCTAAGTTGCTGAGGCTGGCCTCCCATTTGCGATCCTCCAGCCTCAGCCTCCTGAGTTGCCTGGCTATTTTTTTTTTTTTTCTTTTCTTTTTCTTTTTTTTTCTTGTTTTGGACCCAGGGTCTCATCAAGTTGCCCCGGTTGGCCCTGGAACTCGCAGGCCTGGTGTTCCAAGTGGAACGGGTCAGGCACCAAGACTCCCTATAAATCTGAGAGAACTTGAAAAGCCAGAGCGTCCCCTTTCCTACACCAAAACCAAACCAGAACGACACACCCGGGCTCGCTGTGGTCAACTGCTAAGTCTGCTCTAAAAAAGCTGCTGCCGGGAACCGGGTACCATGGCACACGCCTGAACTCCCAGTGAACTCTGGAGGCTGAGGCAGGAGGACTGCAAGGCTGAGGCCAGCCTCGGCAATTTACGGAGGCCCTAAGCAACTTAGCGAGACCCTATCTCCAAAATAAAAAGGGGGTGGGGCATGGGAGCGCACGCCTGTCATCCCAGCAGTTCCGGAGGCTGAGGCAGGAGGATCACAAATTAGAGGCCAGCCTCAATCATTCAGCGAGACCCTAAGCAACTTAGTGAGATCCTGTCTCTAAATAAAAAATAGGCAGGGCTGGAGATGTGGCTAAGTGGGTGGTGCCCCTGAGTTCGAGTCCCTGAACCCCAGCTGCCCCCAAAATAAAAAGGGGCTGGGGATGAGGCTCAGCCGTGGAACACTCCCGAGTTCCATCTCCGATACCAAAAATATAAAATCCTCCAGGCTGGGCCTCCTCAGGACCAGCCAATGTCCCCTCTCCCCTTCCTACTTCCACCACCTCCTGTTCCCTTGTCCCTCTGGCTTGAGGTGAGGGCGAGCTGAGGACCTGGCCGGGTTCAGGAGAGTCCCCATGGTGGTCCCTCCTTCCCCTAAATGGCTGCACGCCTGACCCATCCTGCGCTCCGGGCTCAGGACCACAGCCAGGCGTGGGCTGGCTGCCATTCCTGCACCGGGACCTCTTTCTTCTCCACCACTGAGCCCCACCGGCCACTCCGAGCTGGGCTCTGCCTCCAGCCTCCTGGAGGCCAGCAGGAAAGGCACCTTCCTGAGCACCAGATGGACCGCGGAAGACTCAGTCCCCATCCAGGAGACCCGGGGCGGGAGGCTGCTGGGCGTGGGCACTTCACGCTTCTGGACAGTGTGGAGGTCGCCTCGGAGTCAGAGGCTGAGCCGACCTCGGGAAGGGCCAGACTGCGCTGTCCCTTAGGGCAGCTGAGTGTCAGGGAAGGGCAGGGCTTGGCCAGGACCTCGCCAGGCCAGGAGGGCGTGGAGGAGGGGCGCTCAACCCCGGCCCTGCTCATGTTTAAATTTAGAGACAGGTTCTCCCTAAGTCGCTCAGGGCCTCCCTCAGCTGCTGAGGCTGGCCTCAACCTTGTGATCCTCCTGCCTCAGCCTCCCGAATTGCCAGGACCACAGGCTTTCACGGGTCTTGCTTTGGGGCTGCGATGGACGTCACCTGGAAGCTCGCTCCTGTTCCTCATTCTCTAAAATGGGGAAATGCCTTCCGAGAGGTCAGCGCAAGGAGACTCAGCGCCCTGAGGCCCTCCTTCCGCCGTAAAAACCTAAGTCATTCCTAACTTGGGACGCGGAGGAGCTGGGCGGCGCCCCCTGATCCCCTAAAGCCCAGCATCTCCGTCACCCACGCTCCAGAGAGGGAGGGGACCCCGGAGACATGTGCTCCAGAGCAAAATCCCTGACAATCCCTCCCCGTGCTGCTCGCAGGACCCACTAATCTGTCACACGGCTGACCCTGGACACAGAGGCCAATCCACACACGGTGCCGCCACCTCCTCCCGTTCACCGGAGGCCCTGGGTCGGGAGGCCTCTGGCCCGTGGAGGAGGGAGGCCCTGGGCATTCCCGAGAGCCAGGCTGTGTCTTTCTGGGCTCCCAGGGTCTCTGTGCAAGGCCTCTCAAGGTCACGGGCCTGGCTCTGTGACCTCAGTCAGCGCTTTGAGCCTCAGTTTCTTCATCCGTCAAATGGAAACAACACAGTGTCCACTCCCACGGAGACTCAATCGGTGTTCTTTTCTTTTTTTGGTACTGGGGACAGGACCCAGGGACGCTTCACCACTGAGCCACATGCCCAGCCCTTTTAACTTTTTATTGACAGACAGGTTCTGGCTAAAGTGCTTAGGGCCTCGCTAAGTTGCTGAGGCTGGCCTCAAATTTACGATCCTCCTGTCTCAGCCTCCCATCGCAGGGACGACAGGCCTGTACAGTGACGCCCAGCTGGATCCTTAAATCTCACACGCGCTGAATGCTGTTCCATTCGCCTCTGGATAAGATCACGATTGTCCCCACATTACAAGAAAGCAAACCGAGGCTTGGGACTGGGTCTGGCTCAGGACTCTCCTGTTCAGCATCTTAGAGACCCGGCATCCACCCTGTGACCTATTTGTCGCACCCCAAGCTACCCCTGCGGTAGAAAGAAGTCACATGTGGATTTGGGGCCCCATTCATAATGGCCCCCGAGGGCTGAGACCATCCAGGCTAAATAATGGCTACCATTTTTTTTTTTTTTTTTTTTTTTTTTTTTGTACCAGGGATTGAACCCAGGGGCCTTAACCCGAGCCACATCCCCAGGCTTTTTAATATTTTATTTAGGGACAGGATCTCACTGAGTTTCTTGGGGCCTCGCTGAGTGGCTGAGGCTGGCCTCCACCTTGCGATCCTCCTGCCTCAGCCTCCTGTTCAGGTGGCTCACTCACCGGGCCAGCCAGTTGGCTGTTGGGAAGAGGATCCAGTCCCCTGGAGAGTCTGCTGCCCCCGGTGGTCCCAGAGAGCAGGGGCAGATGTGTGGGTGACTTAACCTCATTCTTTGTGCAACAGCCAATGGGTCACGGAGGTCGGCCCTGCTCTGTGGGGGGCAGGCTGCTCCCCAGGAACCACCTGAGGAACTGGGACTCCACATTCTAGGGGCCTCGCAGCAAGCGCTGGAGCAACGGCTGAAGGAACCCTGGGAACCTTCTGGTCTCCTGGCCCAGTCTTCAGGCCCGTGTGCTCGTGGGTCTCGGCCATGCAGAGGTGGAGCAAGCAGGCCGGGCCTGCTGGAGGATTCAGTGAAGGCCAGAAAGATCTCTCATCATCCGACGCTTCCTTCAGGGAGCAAATCTCCGTGGGCTTCATGAGGAAGGCGAGGGTGTAGGGGGCAGCTCAGTGGTAGAGCCCTTGCCTAGGAGGCGAGAGGCCCTGGCTTCCATCCCCAGCGCCGCCAAGAAAGGAAAATAGAAAATAAAACCCATGGCCGGCGAGGTGGCACAGGCCTCTCATCCCAGCGGCTGGGGAGGCTGAGGCAGGAGGATCGCAAGGTGGAGGCCAGCCTCAGCCACTTAGTGAGGCCCTGAGCAACTCAGTGAGACCCTGTTTCTAAATAGAATATTTTTAAAAGGCTGGGACGTGGCTCAGTGGTGAAGCGCCCTTGGGTTCAGCCCCAGGTACCAAAGAAATAAATAAAAAGGAAGCTAGAATGTCCTCATCAGACCCGGGGACCCTCATTCCTCCGCACGGGTCCTCTCTCCCCTGATCTGAAAGAAGCACAGCCCAAGCCCCCCGGGCAGAGGGAAGATTCCAGAAGCACCTGTGAGCATCCCTGAGCCCTGCTGGGCAGGCCCTGCCGCACCCCAGCGACCAGCGACCCCGGTGCCTGGCACAGGCTCCCACCCAACCTGCCAGTGGCAGCTGCCGCCAGGAGAGCCGCCCACCCCCACGTGGCTGGGCTCCAGGCACCGGCTGGGACATGACCCTGCAGAAGAGCCGGCTCAGAGCTGAGGCGGGGCAGGCTGGGCTGGAGACCTCGTGGGGCATTTCCTTGAGGACCGGGGGCCCCAGGCCCTGTTGGTCAATCTTTTTCAGGAAGACCCCATGGTGAGGCGGTTCAGGCTGAAGGGGCTCCCTGCTAGGTGGGCTGGGTGCACACCTGGAATCCCAGAGGTTCGGGAGGCCAAGGCAGGAGGATCGCAAGTTTGAGGCCAGCCTCAGCAATTTCATAAGGTCCTAAGCAACTTAGTGAGACCCTGTCTCAAAATAAAGCACAAAAAGGGCTGGGGATGTGGCTCAGTGGTTAAGCTCCCCTGGGTTCAATCCCTGGTACCAAAATAATAATAATAAAATAAAAAATAAAAAACCAAGCTGTTTTTAGTTTTGAGGGTTTTTTTGTGGGGGGAGTTGATTTTTTTGGTACCGGGGATCGAACTCAGGCGTGCCTAACCACTGAGCCACATCCCCAGCCCTTTTTATATTTTCTTTAGACACAGGGTCTTACTGAGTTGCTTGGGATCTTGCTAAGTTGCAGAGGCTGGCCTCCGACTCTCGATCCTCCTGCCTCAGCCTCCCGAGCAGCTGGCATTCCAGGTGTGCGCCACCGCACAGGGACATTGAATCTTGGCTCCTGTGAATCACTACCTACGTGCCAATGGGAAGGAGCTGAAGTCTGGTGGTGACTCTTGGCTGGGTCCCCGGAACACTGCAGCAGCCCAAGAGGTCACAACATCCAAACCTCCAAAGTCGCCCTGTTTTCCAGAGAAGGAAACTGAGGCTTTGTGGGGGGGAAGCCAACGCAGCCAAGGTCGGGCTCCACGTAGTGCGTGGACACCACCTTCAGATGCCAGCCTGGGTACCCAGCCCTGCCCAGGAGGGCGGCCAGTCTGGGGCTCAAAAGGAAACTGAGCTCAGCGGTGAAGGGCGGGGCTGGCCCCAGAGGCCTTACACCAGGCGCCCTTAGGGACTCGCGCCCTGTGGGGCCTCAACCCGGGCCTCCCCTGGGGAGGCTGCCAAGGACCACTGGAGGCCTCCAAAGGCCGGTGCTGGGCCTCCAGCCTGCACTCTGGCTGCGTGGAGGAGGAATGCAGTTGCCAACATACCGTGGCAGCCTCCAGCGGACTCTGCCCGGGTGGTCATGTTCAGAGAATGTGCGACGAGCCGATTCCTTTTCTGGGGGGGTTGGTAATGGGGATCAGACCCAAGGGGTGCTCTACCATTCAGCTCTATCCTAAGCCCTTTTTATATGTTCAGAAAGGGTCTCACTAAGTTGTGGAGGCTGGCCTCCACCTGCGGATCCTCCTGCCTCAGCCTCCCAAGTCGCTGGGATGACAGGCATGTACCCAATAGCACCCACCCTGAATTTCTGTCCATACATGCAACAATCAAATACAGGGCCAGAGACCATCTTGTAGAAACAGGGATTCTCTTTCTGTTTTTACAGACCATAATATTGGACTTACTATGAGCCAGGAAGAGGGCTTAGGAAGTGACCACATAACCTCACGAAGAGTCAACCATTGTTTTATTTTGGTCCCAGGGATGGAACCCAGGGGTGCTTAACCACTGAGCCACGTCCCCGGCCCTCTTTATATTTTATTTAGACACAGGGTCTCACTGAGTTGCTTAGTGCCTCGTGAAGTTGCTGAGGCTGGCCTCCACCTTGCAATCCTCCTGCCTCAGCCTCCCGAGCTGCTGCGATGGCGGCCGTGCCCCATCTTGCCCTGCTGAGCCAACCGTTCTTATGCCCATTTTGTAGATGCAGAAACTGAGGCGCAGAGCCGAGCCACCTTCCCAAAGCCCCACCTTGGTAACCCAGGTCTGATTGACCTGCGCTGTCCTCCTCACCCTAGGTGAACCTGTAAGGTGGCAGGTCATGGACCCTGCTTTCCACTCCAGGGCTGTTCACAGGGGTGTGGACAGCAAGGGACTGGACACAGATTCCAGGCGAGGGTCCCAGCTGAGGGGAAGGTTGGTATCGTTCTGGACCTTCAATGACATTCAGTCAAATGTTGGAGCTGGTGACCACAGTAAGATGGCGACTGTTCATCATAGACAGGAACCAAGCACGTAACCCCGGCAGATCCACTTCTGTTATCCCCCCAGCTCGGGAGGCTGAGGCAGGAGGATCGCAAGTTGGAGGCCAGCCTCAGCAACTTAGCAAGGCCCTGTCTGTAAATCAGATCTAAAAAGGGCTGGGGAGGTGGCTCAGTGGTTCGGTGCCCCGGGGTTCAACCCCTGGGACCTAAAAGACCGTGCCTGGGAGGTGCCGGTGGCAGGAGGTTTGGGCCTGAGAACGGCTGGAGCAGGCAGAGGCTGGGCAACCTGGGGGCGTGTTTACCGTCCTGCTGACTAAGGGGCTTGTCGGGGAGACAGACAGGTAGCAGCAGGCCTCCGGGTGGGGCAGGTGGCCAGGCCAGCTTTCTTTCCCAGGGTGTCTGCAAGTCTCTGTGAGTCCGCTCGTCAATGTGCCTCCTTCCTTTCTTTCTGTGGGACACCCGGGGCCTCAGGCTCGCTAGGCAAGTGCTCAACCCCTGAGCCACATCCCCTTATTATTATTATTAGGTACCAGGGACGGAACTGCTGATCCACATCCCCAGCCCTTTTTTATATTTTATTTAAAGACAGGGTCTTGCTGAGCTGCTTAGCACCTCGTGAAGTTGCTGAGGCTGGCCTCCAACTTGCGATCCTCCTGCCTCAGCCTCCCCAGCCGCTGGAATGACAGGGATGTTCTACTGGCCACTTTGGACAAACAAGGAAACTGAGGGTCAGAGTGGGGAAGAGTGATTTGCCAAATGGAAGTAGACTCAGAACTTCTTTCTTTCGTTATTATTTTCATTGTACAAAGGTATTTTTTCAGTTCCTACAAATGCATCCATTAAATGCACTGTGTCCGGGGTTCAGCAACCACAGGTAACCGTGGGGTCAGGCCCAGCCGCTTTTCCATGTCTTTGGATACATTTTGAGAACAACTTTGCTAACATTGTAACAATTCACGGGATACAGTTGCCATTTCGATACTCCTCCGCTCAGGGACCTTCCAAATCAGAGTAATTAAGTTTCCCATCTCCTGCGGTGACTCTGCGCTGGGTGCTTCTGAGCTCCCCTCTTGCAGCCAGGATTTAGATCCAAATCCTTGTGGTTCCACATTCTCTGCCCTTTCTTTTGGCTTCTAGAAGACAGTGTTTGGATTTCCTTCTTCCAAGGTGAGACCCTAAGATTATATATATAATATATAAAATATATATACATATTTTTTTTTTGGTATCAGGGATTGAACCCAGGGGTGCTCAACCACTGAGCCACCTCCCCAGCCCTTTTTCTATTTTATTTAAAGACAGGGTCTTGCAAAATCACTTAGGGCCTCGCTAAGTTGTTGAGGCTGGCCTCCAACTTGTGATCCTCCTGTCTCAGCCTCCGAAGCCACTGGGATGACAGGTGTGCACCACTGTGCCCGGCTCTGTGAGCTTTTGAGATACTAAATACTTCCCCTGTGTTACCCCCAACCACACTCACAAAAAAACCCTTTCAAGGTAGGTACTATAACTATCTCCCAGTTACCTGGAAAGAAGCCCAGAGAGGTTAAGTCACTAGCTCAAGGCTTCACAGCAGGTCAGTGGCAGAGCTGGGAATCCTTGCTCAGACCATCTGCCTCTGCAGGTCACCCACGGAATGGTGGCTTTCCACGTCACAGATGTGTAGGGATCCCCCAGGGTTCATCAGGGAAGAGGGGTCACTTACTGCCTCTCTCATTACGTGGAAGAAGAGTGACCAGGTGGGAAGGAGCCGTCCTACCTGGAGACGGGGGTCCCCGGTTGCCTCTTCCTGAGTGACTCTTGGCCTGGCTTCTGACCGCGTGAGAGGCGCTGAGGGCCCGGGCGGGGCTGGCTCCTCCCGACTCTGCCCCGCGACCTCGGTTGGCAGGCCAGGTCCTCCGCCTCTGGGCTCGCTCTGCCCACACCTGCCTCGACCGGCCTGCTGGACTCGGGCCAGGAGGCCCAGGGGTGGCGCCAGAGCCTCCAGCAGGGCCGGGAGGGGGTCCCCGCGGGGCGCTGGGGGTGGAGCCCGCCTCAGCCTCCCAGCCGGGCCTCCCCTTCCTGGTCTGTGAAATGGGCACCGCTGACGTCGACCCTGTGCTTTGAAAGGAGAGGATCTGGAAAGCCACGGATTGGTAGCGTGGCCGTCCTTGCGTGAGCCGAGTGCTTTCCAACGTCCCTGGGCATCTGCCACCATTAGAGGCCGCGATGAAGCATCGGTCTGGGTTAAGGAGGAGGCTGAGGATCAAGCTGGGACCCACGGGTGGCGTCTCCATGAAAAGCCTTTCATGAACTGCGAAGAAAACAGATGAATGTGTTAGGTTTCGTGCTGTCCCCTCCCCTCTGCGGTCCTCGGACCCCAACTCCTCTCAGGCCTTACCGTCCCCCACCGTCCCCCTCACCCACGCTGCTCCAGCCTCATGGACCTCCTGGCTGCCCCTCCCTGCCCCAGGGCCTTTGCACTGGCTCCCTGCTGCCTGAATTGCTCTTCTCCCGAACTCTCACCTGACTCCCTTGCTCCCCTCTTAGGCCTCTACTCGGAGGCCCTCTTGCCAACGCAGTTTTCCTCCTGTTTCTTTTCTTTTAAGATGTTATGTATTTATTTTTGGTACTGGGGCTCGAACCCAGGGGTGCTTCACCCCTGAGCCACCTCCCCAGCCCTTTTGATGTTTTATTGAGAGACAGGGTCTCGCTGAGTGGCTTAGGGCCTTGCTAAGTGACTAAGGTTGGCCTCCAATTTGCGATCCTCCTGCCTCAGCCTCCCGAGCTGCTGGGATTCTAGGCATTGCCGCTGAGCCCGGTGCGGATGCTCAATGCTTTTCTGTCTGGTTGTGGGAGAGCCCCAGTCCCAGGCCCCGGCCCCTGGGGACTGAACCGATGCCTCCTGCATGCTAGGGAGCCTTGCTGCCTCTGAGCTACGTCTCCCCCAAGAGCACCATTAACAATGCCGACCACCGTACAGCCCATTACGGCCTCTTTGCAAAGCACCTTTGTGTTACTTCCTACTGACCTTGCAAGGCTGGGAGCTCAGAGTTTGCAACTAGGAGAAGCTCAGAGAGGTAAAGATCTCTTCCTCAGGTCACACAGCTTTGTCTTTCCTGGCCAAGGAGACAGAGCCGGCAGTGACAAGAGCCTGCAGACAGATCCACGAGGGGTAAAGACGGGGTCCCCACAACCAGCTGAAAGAGGGTGCCAGCAACTAAATCACGGAGTCTGTGGAGGCTCTATAAGATCTGGAAATCTGAATTATTTGGGCCCAAGTAGCTAGAAGAAAAATGAGGAAGGGTCTGGGGGTAAAAATCAGGGTTGGGCCAGGCACGGCTGCCATCCTAGAGGCTTGGGAGGCTGAGGCAGGAGGATCGCAAGTTGGAGGCCAGCCTCAGCAACTTAGCGAGGCCCTAAGCCACTCAGCGAGACCCTGTCTCTAAATAAAATATAAAAAGGGCTGGGGATGTGGCTCAGTGGTTAAGCACCCCTGGTTCAACCCCCAGGACCAAAAATAATCATAATCATAATCATAACGTGGGTTGGCGGCCTCCGTGTGGAACGTCCATGCACCAGACTCCGTCTCTCCAGAGCCTTCCAGGCCTTTCCCCAGGTTGGAAAGGTGGACGCCAGGCGGCTCCTTCCTCCTGGCAACCTTCGGAGGACGTGCTCCTGGGCTGGCCAGGCGCACTGGGGAAAGCCCGTCCCTCCCTGTCCCTCAGAAATCGCGTGTGGCTGGTCTCGCTTTCCCGCCACCGTGGAGGAATCTTCGAGATCAGCAGCGCCCGGAGGCTCCCGCGGCGGATGTGTTAGATCCCCAAACGTTCCCACTGCGGACAGAAACGCCGGGAGGGTCCGGGACGCCTGCCCCACACCAAGTGTCCCCAGCCACCAGGCTCGCGTGATTCTCGCCTTTATCTTCCTCCTTGGTGACATTTCATATCTTCCAGAAACGGCCACATCTCCTCCCGAGGGACCAGGTCTTCATAGTCTCTCTGCTTGAGTCTGGGCGAGCCTGTCACAAGGGCAGAGGGACACGATGTGACCTTTTTTTGGCGGGGATTGAACCCAGGGGTGCTTCACCCCTGAGCCACCTCCCCAGCCCTTTTTATTTTTCATTTGAAGACAGGGTCTCGCTGAGTTGCTGAGGCTGGCCTCCAACTTGCGATCCTCCTGCCTCAGCCTCCTGAGCTGCTGGGATGACAGGCGTGCGCCCGCGCACCCAGCTCTGTGACTTTCGGTGCCGTGTCACAAAGGCAATAGCGTTTCCATCCGGTTCTTCCAGGACACCGACGCTTGGAATCATGCCACCGAGCCCAAGTCCTATGTGGAGCGCTTCGGAGGAACGATCCAAGTTCCCAGACGCCTGAGCTGAAGGAGAAGCAGGAGTTGGTCAGCATGGGGGATGTGGGGAAGGGTGTCCAACAGATGGAGGGAACAGCATGTGCGGAGGCTCAGAGACAAGAGAGGTTGGCACATTGGGGCAGCTTCAAAAATTCAGGGCAGGGCCGGGGATGTGGCTCAGTGGTGGAGTGGCCCTGAGTTCAATCCCTGGTGCCAAAATACAAGCATAACTTTTTAAGAAGTTCAGGGTGGGCTAACAGCAGCTCCCCTTTTGGTTGCATGTGTAGCCCATGGTAAGAACCAGTGTCTTGCGGGTACGGTAGTGCACACGCGTGATCCCAGCGGCTTGGGAGGCTGAGACAGGAGGATCATGAGTTCAAAGCCAGCCTCAGCAAAAACGAGGCCCTAAGCAACTCAGTGAGACCCTGTCTCTAAATAAAATGCAAAATAGGGCTGGAGATGTGACTCAGTGGTCTAGTGCCCCTGAGTTCAATCCCTGGTCCCCCCCCCAAAAAAAAAAAAGAACTGATGTCTAAGAACAGTCACTGCTTTTAGAGTTGTATGCACATAGGTTCAAATCCTGACTCTGCTTCTATGCTGTGTGACCTTCCCCTTATCGAGCAACCTCTCTGAGCCTCCACTGACTACACCTTCCACCACAATGACACTGTCTTCAGAGGGCAAAGGAGATCATAGCACATACTTTGGGTGAAACTCCGGCACCTTCCAACCCATAGAAATAGCAGCTAAAATAATACTGCTCAGCATCTCGACCTGCTGAGCAGAAAGGAGCGCTCTGATTTGAGATTTTAAGAGGCACTTCTGTCGCGCCGCTCAGGCCCAAAGCCATTAAGTTGAAATTCTCGCTCAGCACGATTTGCTTTGCATTTTCCTCCTGCACAGAAGGTTCCGAAATGCCTCCCATTAACGTGGGGTGGGCGGTTAATTCGATGGGGTTTCTGCTTGGAAAACCAGCGGATCCTGCAGCGTTGGGTCCGCCAGGCCTCTGCAGAGAGGGACCACGCTGAGACAGCTGCCCCTGCACCTTCTCCTGCAGGGCCGAGAAGATGGGGTGGCGGGTGGTACTGGCCACATTGTTATGGGCATTTCACAGGCTTTTCCTCATTAGGACTTCAAAACAGCCCGGTGAGATGGCGCTGTTATTCTCCACTTGGTGACTAAAGAAAACGAGGCACAGAGGAGTCAAGCAACTTCTCCAAAGTCACACAGCTGGTAAGCAGCAGAGCCGAGATGGGAAGCCAGGTCCTGGCTTCGTGAACCACGTTCTCCGTTGCTCTGCTGTGCTGTCTGTTAACAGGCTGTTGCCGAACCTGCTCTTCAGGCCGCACGCTCAGCGGGACGGACAAGAGTCTTCAGAAGAGGAAACAGAGGGTCAGGGAGTTCAAATCCCAGCCAGCCAGAGGCAGAGTTGGGGGTGGGCATTGGGTCTGTGGCTTTTAAACATGTCTTCAGCCATCTGTGCTTCTGGGGTGCGAGAATCAAGGCATTCGCTTATTTACTTGCTTGCGTATTCTTCTCCCTCTTCCAGATGAGCACCTACTGTATACCCTGTTCTGGGTCCTGAGTAGGAATGGGTGAGACAGACCTTCTGCCCCCAAGACCTTCCAGGCAGAGAGCGGCAGACAAAGAACTGACCTGCCCGAGTCTGGAGGAGAGGCTGATGCTGTCTGGGATCGTCCGGGAGGGACGCCGTGAGTTGGGTATCAAGGGATGAATAGGAGCTCAACAGGGAGAGCTGGCCAGTCCCTCAGCTGCTTTGGTTTTTATTCTGTCTTTTTGGAGGTGCTCAGCTTGGCCTCCCTCTGCACCCGCTTCAGCGGGGCCTCCTTCACCCGGAATCCTCTCCTCACGTCTGCCTCTGCAGCTCCTTCGCCGCCCAAGCCCCTCGGAAGAGGCCCCCCGGAGAACATTTCTGTCTTGTTTTTGGCACCAGAGATTGAACCCAGGGACCCCTGAGCCACCTCCCCAGCCCTTTTTAGATTTTATTTAGAGACAAGGTCTGACTGAGCTGCTTAAGATCTCACTAAGTGGTTGAGGCTGGCCTCCACTTTTCGATCCTCCTGCCTCAGCCTCCTGAACCGCTGGGATGCCAGGCAGGCACCACCATACCTGGCCTGGAACCCATTTTGACCCTGGTCCTTCCCCACTCAACTTCCATGGCTTGCAATTGCTCCAAGGTAACACACAGGTCCTTGGTACTCCAGGCCTTCGGCAAACTGGCTGTACCCGTCCTTCTGTCTTATCACTCACCCCTCACCCAGCAGGAGCCTCATGCTCTGGTCTCAGATCCTCCTGACCCTTCCCCAAGGAGATCACGCTGTTGTCGTGCCTCTGAGCCACAGCGCATGCTGTTCCCCTGCCCGAGATGCTTGTCCTTGCGGTGCTGCTGGAACTCCTACGACCGGGTTAACCTCGGTGGGGCTGGGTTGTGAGGGGAGGCGGGGAATCGGAAGGACGGGGCACAGGAGAGGCGTGGGCTACTGCCAATCTCTGCCACAAACGTGGTTCTGATCCAAGCTGGCATCCAGACCCCGAGGCCTCGGGGGTGGGCAGCAGGCCACCAGGAGGAGGCCAGGTAACCGGGCAGGACCCACAGTACAGTTTCCTAAGCTGCTGGGACTTTGGAATGTACGGTCCCGTCCTGTCTCGTCTGTGGTTGGGAAAATATTCAACTGAAAATAAACACTCTCTTTCCTGATTAAGGGTGATGTCAAGGACCCTCTGACCCCAAACGAGGGGAGCTCACCCTGAGGGTTGAGCCTGGTCACATCCCTTCCCCAGGAAGCCCACCTGGACCCTGCTGTGTGACACCCAGGAAGTTGCTTCCCCTCTCTGTGCTACTGTGTTGCTGCTAGCTCAGAGTGGTCCCTGCACATGTAAGGACTTTTTCTTCAGGTTCTGTTGGGGGTTATTTTCTTTTTTCTTTGCAGCCCAGGGGATTGAACCCTGGGAAGTTGTACCCCTGAGTCACATCCCTGGCCCTTTTTATTTTAAATTTTGAGATGGTATCTTGTGAAGTTGTAGAGGCTGGCCTCAAACTTGTGTTCCTCCTGCCTCAGCCTCCCCAGTTGCTGAAATTACAGGCACGCACCTCTGCACCCAGCTGGGGCTATTTTGAAGATGCTAGGAATGTCTGGAACCAAATAGATGCCCCCAAGCTCTTCTGGGAGATTCATTTTATGACATCCCTCAATTTCCAAGGGTCAGAAACAGTTTTAAATAGGAGAGGCGGGGCTTCCTGCAATCTCAGATGTACAGAGGTGGTTGGGATCCGATCCAGAAATCCTCTCTCCTGCCTCCATCTCTGTTCCTATCATATATACTTCCCAGCAGGGTCAATTCACTTCCTGCTGGGGTTGGTGGTTTATGCCCATAATCTCAGAAGCTTGGGAGGCTGAGGCAGGAGGATCGAAAGGCGGAGGCCAGCCTCAACCATTTAGCAAGGCCCTCAGCAACTCAGCAAGACTCTGTCTCTCAATTAAAAATCAAAAAGGCTGGGGATGGGGCTCAGTGGGTAAGGCCCCCAGAGGTGACCCTGGGAAGCAGGTGCAGCTTAACGAGATGTGCATATCTTGGAAGAGAAGGCAGGCCGGGCCTCCCCCTCGGGGCCCGCACAGTGGGGTTACGTAAGTTCCGAAACTTATTTTTCTCTGGGATGATGACAGAGTCCTGGACCCGGGGTGAATGGGCCCAGGCCCCGGCTCTCCCTTCGCCGCGCGTTGGGACACAGACCAGAATCGTTTAATTACCATGGCGGGCCTCCTTCCAGGTGGGTCCTGCCAGGGAGCCTCCCTCTGGGTTTCTTGGAGCCTCTGCTGCTCCCCGCCAGCCGCGGGAGGAGCAGGCGCCGCCCGGCCAGGCCTGACGGAGTTTGTTTACTCTCTTCTTCCCACAGATTCCTCCCTTAATAACCTCGGAGCCAGGAGGCTCCCTGGCAGGGAGGCAGGGGCTGGGTGGAGGCCAGACCAGCTCCCCTGCAGGGCTGAGTGGGTAGCACCCGGGGATACGTCCCGGCCAACAGGCTGGGTTTCAAGAAATGGAAGAAACACTCAGTCGCCTCCGAGGGCCCCCATTTGGGGAGGGAGCTCAGTGGATCTGGAAGCCATTCTTTTGGGTCATTAGGGAACCGTGGAGGAGCTTCTCAGTAGGCTGAGCCTGGATCCCGGTCTCTGATTGAGTCCTCATTCCTCTCCTAACCTGGTTATAAACAGAACTTGACCCTGGTCACAGACTGGCTCTGGCTCCAGACTGACCCTGATTCTTCCTAGTTAGAGCCGAAGGTCTGACCTTGTCCCCAGACTAAGTCCTCGGACTGTTGATAGACTTATCTCTGATCGCAGATCCATCCCTGATACTTTTTCCTTGGCTGGACCCTGATCCTTATCCTTGATTCTGACTCTGGCCCTTGACTCCGGCCACAGATAGAAGTGTGTTACAGGCTGAGACCTGATCCTGCTCACAGACTGAGCCCTAGTTCTGTTCGGGCTATAGACTGACTCTTGATCCTGGTCTTAGACCTTTAACCCTCACCATCAACTAATCCATAATCCTGGTTCACGGAATGAGTTAAGCCCTGATCCCATATACTCAAACCTGATTTTTGTCCCTCTTGGAGCCCAAATCCTAATCCAAGTTATATATAGCTCTGAGCCCTGATCCTGGATCCAAACTGAGTTCTGACCCTGGTCATAGACTGAGTCCTAACTCCAGCCCTGCTCTGATCCCTAATCCTGGATGCTGCCTGACCAAACTCCAAGTCCTTAGCTTCTTTACCCTCAAGACTACCCCCTTTTAAAATGTAGACCTGTCTCCTAAAAAGGAACACAGTCAACTGATCACTGTTCATTGAGAGAGAGAGAGAGAGAGAGAGAGAGAGAGAGAGAGAGGAACAGACCATGTAACAGCTTTGAGAAGTGAGAGTCAGTGGGAAGCAGAGATGAAGAGATGATTACTTCCCAGCCGCTGAGCTGGAACATTAGCTCCAGAGGGATTTGGGGTGGTGGGGAGTCTTTTAATGTGCCCTTTGGAGAATCGTTCATTCATTCACTCAAACCGCGGATACCAAATACTACCCCCGGGCTGGTATCCCTCTCTCCCCCATGCATGCATTGAGCACATATTATGTGCAGCGAATCCTACATTCTGTCTGGTGGGAATGGAGAGCATCTCAATGGGTGTCTGTAGAGTTGTAAATTACACCCCTCCCCCCACTCCTGAACTTGTGATCCTCCTGCCTCAGCCTCCCGAGGAGTGAGATGACAAATGTGTGACGTTACACCTGTCACATTTATCAGTGCAGCCAAACCTCCCTAAAATAGACTCTTTCAAAGCAGCACCCTGGGCCACAAGCGTAGCTCAGCGGTGAAGTGCGTGCTTGGCATGTAGGAGGCCTGGGGTTCCATTCCTAGCACTGGAAACAAAATAGCCAGGCGCAGTGACTCGGGAGGCTGAGGCAGGAGGATCGCGAGGTTGAGGCCAGCCTCAGCAACTTAGCAAGGCCCTAAGCAACTCAGTGAGACCCTGTCTCTAAATAAAATATAAAAAGGGCTGGGGAGGTGGCTCAGGGGTTGAGTGCCCCTGAGTTCAATCCCTGGTACCCCTGAAATAAATTAATTAAAAAACAATGAAAGAAAACCAGCAATACTCCTACTGGCTCTTCCTCCTGGTCTGGGTTCAGCTGGGCAGCTCTTCTGCCGGTTTAGTTTGGGCCCCGTCAGGCGGCTGTGGGCTCCTGGGCCGGGGGAGGTGACTGAAGGTGGCCTCGCTTAGGTCTGGGGTGATGGTTGGGGGCTGGGAGGCTCCAGCCGGCTAGCCCGGGCTTCTCTACGGGATGCAGCCTCGCTCGAGGGAGCCGCAGTGGGCGCTGGCTCTCTGAACCTCAGCTCGCCTCACATTTGCTGGCGTCTCATTGGCCAGAGAGTCAGTCACCCAGTCCAGGCAGGAACCAATGAGACAGGACCACCCAGGCAGAACCCCAGGAGAACCCAGGCTCAGGGGAGCTTGGCTGTGCAGACCGCTCACCAGCTCTGCAGGCTGCTTCCTGCCTTCGCCCGTGCTGGCCAAGTTCTATTACCTCTCTAGGCCTCAGCCATCTCCTCTCAAAAATGGGCATTCCAGAGTTAGTATGTTTGAGAGTTATTTTGAATATTGTTAAAAATTACAGGAGGATCTGGTGCTGTGGCCCATGCCTGTAATCTCAGCTGCTCTGGAGGCTGAGGCAGGAGGATTGCAAGTTGAGGCCAGCCTTGGCAACTTAGTGAGAACCTATCTCAGGATAAAAATGAAAAGGGTTGGGGTTGTAACTCAGTGGTAAAGCACCCCTGGGTTCAATCCCTAGTGTCACAAAAAAGAAAAAACAAACAAACAAACAACAAAAAAAAAAAAACAGGAGACCAGAAGTCCTTGTTGTGGACTAAGTTCCCGCCCTGGGGCCCCGTAGATCATGCTTAAAAGCAAAATAGAGTTACTCATGCTGAAGTTCCGGGTCACCAAGCTGAAACTAGGTGTTTTTTGTGATTTCTCAAGGAATCAAGATTCAAGAAACCAGGAGCCATGACACATGCCTGTAATCCCAGCAGCCAGGGAGGCTGAGGCAGGAGGATCCAAAATTGGAGGCCAGCCTCAGCAACTTAGTGAGGCCCTAAGCAACTCAGTGAAACTCTCTCTTAAAATAAAATATTTAAAAAGGGCTGGGGATGTGGCTCAGTGATTAAGTGCCCCTGGGTTCCATCCATGGTACAAAAAAAAAAAAAAAAAAGATTCAAGAGATAACAAATTTCCAAAAGAGTCCAGTTTGAATGGGTGTGACCACAGATTCCTTCTGCTTTAATCCTTACACAAAAGAAGTAACCTAAAATAACCTGCTATTAAGTAATCAGTTATTTTCCTATTGTTCTCTCTCCCTCTCTCAGCCTTACAAGGAAAAAACTTTGAAATGACCAATCTGTTCTTTAAATTTTTCTTTCTCATTGTCAGGATCAAGCCAGGGCCTCACGCATGCTGAGCATACACTGTACTACCAAGCTACACCCCAGCCTCTGATTTCTGCTTTGTTTCTGCTCTCTTCAAGCTGTTCTGTCTTTTCAACCAAACTGTTTTTGCTCAGCGCACTGGAAAACCTCATTTTGGTTTTTTAAAAATTAAAAAAAAATTTTTGGGGGGGGTACTGGGGATTGAACCCAGGGAATGATTAACCCCTGAGCCGCATCCCCAGCCCTTTTTTATTTTTTATTTAGAGATAGGGTCTCACCAGGTTACTTCGGGCCTGGCTAAGTTGCTGAGGCTGGCCTCAACCTCCCGATCCTCCTGACTCAGCCTCCCTAGCTGCTGGGATGTGAGGCATACGCCACGGCACCCTGTGGGAGTCACTTTATTACAGAATTGTAGAAAGCGTACTTTTGAATGAGTATCTTGTAAACTGTCACCAATTAGTTATCTGTTAACTGTTTAGATTTCCAGCCAATACTTTGGTGACCAGCCAACCGGTGCTTTCAACTCAGATGGAATATTTACCTCTAAATGATCAGCTAACTCTTTGTTATTTTAGCAAATTTGTGTTGTGTGTGTGCACGTTTGTGCTCTGGGAATCGAACCCAGGGCCTTGGACATGCTGGACATCCACCTTTGAGCTACACGCCAGCCCTACTTTTGGCTTATGTTTTAATTAGCAACTAACATTTTCGTTTCACGTAAGCACGACTTCTCAGTGAATATGCTGCTGATCAGCTAATGGCTTCTTTTCTAGTTAATGCTTTAGGGGACACGAATACCCTTGTTGATACCTGCTCCTGTGATCAGATGAGACGCCACAGCCCAACCAGGAAAGGAAGTAGGATGCTTTACGAGGACCGTGGACCCAATAAAGGCAACCAGATGGGTCCAGCAGGGTGGCGTACACCTGTCATCCCAGAGACTTGGGAGGCTGAGGTAGGAGGATCGGGAGTTGGAGGCCAGCCTCAGCCACTTAGTGAGACCCTGTCTCTAAATAAAATATAGAAGGGGCTGGGGAGGTGGCTCAGTGGGTTAAGCACCCCTGGGGTCAATCCCTGGGACCAAAAAAATAAAAGCAATGTCAGTGGAAGCGGGCTGAGTGGTATGGGGAGTTCCTTCCCTGGTTTTCCTTGACCTCTGGGGGCAGGGGATGAATCCTGCCTTGTCCCCTTGAGCCACCAGCAAACCACCAAGCCTGATGTCCAGGACATACTTACATGAGCGAGTGTAGGAATGTCCCCTTGGCAGCCCTACCGGGGGACAGAATGGGTTAGCAGGGCCCCAGGCAGGTGTCCTTTCCGCCCCTGGGAATCCCAGGCCGAGTGTGTCCAAGAACCGACTCGGGGGAGAGCGGAGCCGGGTCCTGGGGAGGCCACGGGAGGAGGACAGAGCGCAGCCTCCGACTCCCGGGAAGGCCGCAGGGCCCTGCGCAGCTCCCCAGGGACCAGGGACCACGTTCCTCCCCAGGCCCGGCACCCGGGTGAGACCGTCCTGCCTAATGATTGGCGGGTCCCCTGCCACTAAAGCCACCGCGGGGTCGCAGGTGCCGGGAAGGCTGCTCCTTCCGCCGCCGCAGAGCCTCTGGTTCTCCAGGTCAAGTCCCTTCGGAGATTTTTTTTTTTTTTTTTTTTTTTTTGGGTCAGAGTCTTAATGGCCTCTGATGCTCTGTGGCCACAAATAGGATCTGAGTCATGCGGGAGCCGGACTCTGGCTCTCCATGAAAGAGTCCTGAATGAATGAGCAGCGAGCCCAGGGAATGAGGGAGCCTGCGCCCCGCAGGCAGCGACCTTTGCTCCCACATCTTGCTGACACCGGGTGTGTCACCTGGAAACGCAGGGAACCCAGTCTCCCAGGACCAGAGCTGTGAGGTGGCCCCTTCACATGGCCTGCATCCGGGTTCTGCGTGAGGCTATGGCTGTTGAGCTGCTGAGGGGGCAAACCATCCCCAGGTTCTACCCTCAGGTCAGAGCCCAGCTCCGGTCCCGGGGGAGGGGAGCAGTTCTGCCATCCTCTGCTGGGCTGCGGGGTCTGTAGGGTGAATTCCAGTTACACATACATAGTTCATTCCTGCCTCAGGGCCTTTGCACTGGTTGGTTAAATCATGTAATAGTAAAATTTGCCAATTTTTTTTTTTTTTTTTTACTGGGGATTGAACTCAGAGGCCCTCAACCATTGAGCCACCTCCCCAGCACTATTTTGTATTTTACTCAGAGACAGAGTCTCACTGAGTTGCTCAGGGCCTGGCTTTTGCTGAGGCTGGCTTTGAACTTGCAATCCTCCTGCCTCAGCCCCCTGAGCCGCTGGGATGACAGGTCTATGCCATCGCACCCGGCTCCCCAGCCCTTTATCATTTTTCTTTTGAGACAGGGTCTCCCTGAGTTACCCGGGTAAGTTGCTGAGGCTGGCCTCCAATTTTCAATCCTCATGCCTCAGCCTCCCCAGTCACGGGAATACACACAGGGCTATACTTCCTTTTTCAGTTGCCAGAAAAATCTCAGTGTTCTTAGTCCCCAGGAGAATGTTCTTCCGTGGCAGGAGAGAAGGTTCAAACTCAGCTAAATCTGGATCAGGTGAGAAAGACTCTGTGGGATTCCAAACGCCTACAGTTTGGTGTGACTCCCTCCCTCCCTGGGGTCATAAGAAATATGGAGCGTTCACTAATCCCACAGGACAGGACCTTGGCCGCCACATGGTATTCTAGCCCGTGCCAGAGAAAGGGATTAGACTGTGCGGGACCTGGCACTGGGGGTAGCTGCTAAACCTCTGCCCCCTCACCTGGGCACCCCTTGCAGTCTCCGCCTACCCCTGCCAGGGCTGTACCCACATCACCCATGCTAATGACCCTTTTGCAGAACTCGGTCCTGTTCACAACACAGTTGGAGGGTTAGATTTTTTCTTTTCTTTTTTTGGTCCCAGGGATTGAACCCAGGGGCGCTTCACCTCTGAGCCACATCCCCAGCCCTTTTTATATTTTATGGAGACACAGGGTCTCGCTGAGTTGCTTAGGGCCTCGCTAAGTGGCTGAGGCTGGCCTCCACTTTGCGATCCTCCTGCCTCAGCCTCCCAAGTCACTGGGATTGCAGATGTGCACCACCATGCCCGGCTTCCGGGCTACTGTTTTCAGTCTGCACTGGGGGGGGTGGGGGACCCTGAAAATTAGAAAATCGTTCCAGGCCAGGACATCCGCATGGAACTTGACGGACAGCAGAGCTGGGGAGAGGGAGGTGGCAGGGAGCAGGCTCCTGCCGGCCCTGAGTGAAGAAATGAGCCATATCCACTCCCCAGGTCACTGTGAAGAGGGTCGTTAAATGGCCCCTTGTTAGGCAGGGACAGTTGGGCTCAGAGAGAAGAGGGTCTCTGTCCTAAATCTGGATCAGCCCCGCTTGAGATCCCAGTGTGTTCAAATTTGCAGGACCTGGCTTTTCCCAGAGGCAGGGAGGTCCCCAAACCTGGGGATGGTCTTTGGCTGGAGGTCACGAGGTTTGGGATCTGCACCCCGCGCTGTCCCTTGGCTACCAGTCCCACCGCGGAGTCCTTGGCTCCCAAGTCTCCCAACAGCCTTCTTGAGCGCGCCTGTCTGATAAAGGGAGATCTTACATCATGTCTCCCCGGGACCCAGGGCGGGCGCCAGCTCTGAGCCAACTGCAGGATGAACTTCAAAACACGAACAGAAAGACCCACCCGCAGCCCCAAAGCCCCAGGCTCCACGAGGCCGGGTTTTCCTGCTGAGGTTTTCCTGCTGATGGAACACAGGACACCCAGTTCAAATGCAATGGCAGATAAACAAGAACTTTCGGAGGCATAAGTATATCCCAAAGATGGTGTGGGACATACTTATGCTAAAGGGAGATTTGTTGTTTATGTGAATTTCCAATCGAACTGGGTATTTTTTTTTTATTTTTTTGGTATGGGGGATTTGAACTCAGGGGCACCTGACCTCTGAGCCCCATCCCCAGCCCTATTTTGTATTTTATTCAGAGACAGGGGTTCACTGAGTTGCTGAGGGCCTCGCTTTTGCTGAGGCTGGCTTTGGCCTCCTGATCCTCCTGCCTCAGCCTCCCAAGTCACTGGGATAACTGGCGTGCACCCCCGTGTCTGGCGAACTGGATATTCTTTATTGAGTAATCTGGTGACTCCATTCCTACCCAGACTGGGAGCTTCCCCCACATTTCTAGCCTAGGGGGCACCTTTTCAATAAGCCTCAGATGATGGGCTGGGGGAGTAGCACCCACATCTGGGAGCCCCTACCCAGCACGCACAAGGTCCTGCGGTTTACCCCAGCACTGCCCCGGGGCAAGAAAAAAGTCCCGGATGAGAGTGGTTTAGAAATCACATTTCCCCGTCTGCGGTGCGAGTTGGGGAGAGCAGAAAGCTTCGTCCAAGTCGCACAGTCAGGATGAGTATCCATCCTAGACATTTTGATGGAGCTGGGCACTTACATTTTTGAGTACCAGGGATTGAACCCAGGGGTGCTTAACCCCTGAGCCACATCCCCAGCCCTATTTTGTATTTTTTTTAGAGACAGGGTCTCACTGAGTTGCTCAGGGCCTCGCTAAGTGGCTGAGGCTGGCTTTGAACTCACGATCCTCCTGCCTCGGCCTCCCCAGCTGCAGGGATGACAGGCGTGTGCCTCCGCGCCCGACTCATATTTATTCTTTGAGGTGTTTGTCTCAGGACCAGCACAAAGCCTGTATACAGTAGGTGCTCAATAAGTGTTTGATGACTAAACAGAAAAGTGAAGGAGTCTGAAGAAATCAAAGAGATACCCAGAAAAGAACATCAACATGGACGTGAGCAAGAACTACCCTTGCACACGAGGCTGCAGTGAGTCAAACCCGGATACCAGGTCCACTCTGACAACCTGCTCAGAGGGTTGGCCTCCCAGGGTGGAAAGGGCCACTGTGGGGCAAGGACAGGGCTGAGCTGGCAGAAAACCCTTGGAAGGTGTCCCATGCGGTTTGCATCCTGCTCACTCTTGGTGGGTATCACTGTTCTTTTTGGCAGTGCCGGGGATCGAACCCAGGGCCTCAGACAGACTTGGCCAGTGCTCTGAGCCACTTCCCCAGTCCTTTGTATTTTGAGACAGGGTTGCTGAGGACATGGCTAAGTGGTTGAGGCTGGCCTCCAACTTGCCATCCTCCTGCCTCAGCCTCCCAAGTCACTGGGATTACAAGCATACGCCACCAAGCCGAACTGTGTAAGTTTTTGGTATGGACTTAGGTTTCCGTTTCTCTTGGGTATCCACCTTAGCCATCTTGGGATTGCAAAGTCATATAAGTAGATACTTATTTAACACTCCCTTCCCCTCTAGTTTGGGGAGGAAAAAAAAACCAAATCATCATCTTTTGTGAGCAATTTAGATCATCTTTTGTGAGCATTCTAGCACCCAGGCCGTCCTGTGGCTTCTGCAAAGCTTGGGCAGAACTCCACATATAAGGTCCTTAGGGGGATTGGACACGCCTCAGTGGATTCAAATTCTGCCTTTGCCATTTGCTGTGTGATTTTGCCTGAAGCTCTCTACCTTCCTAGATTCCATCATTCTCAGCTCTAGGGTTCAATCTCCCATACAAAGAGAATAGCAGAAAAAAATAAAAAGGCTGATTTCAACATCTAACCTGAAGGGATTTTGTGGGGATTAAATGAGATAATACGTGGAGACTTCCTGGTATGTCTTGGGGGCTCAATAAAAAATTGTGGGAAGCACCATGCAGCAAACAGAGGTTTATTTGTGCCCAATGATGGACTCTATTGTTTTAAAACTACGAAGTCTGAAGTCTGGGAAGGACTAGGATTTTCCCAGAATCAGGGATGTATGTTCAGGGACAGGAGGTACTCTCTGTCCCTCAGACACATTTGAGGCAAAGAAGAAGGTACACGTGTGCTGAAGTTCTCACTGTTTTGGTCCCAGGGATTGAACCCAGGGGTTCTTAACCACTGAGCCACCTCCCCAGCCCTTTTTAGATTTTATTTAGAGACAGGGTCTGGCTGAGTGGCTGAGGGCCTTGCTAAATTGCTGAGGCTGGCCTCCAACTTGCAATCCTCCTGCCTCAGCCTCCTGAATCGCTGGGATGAGAGGCATGTGCCACCGTGCCTGACTGAAGTTCTCCCTTAGACACTTTCCTGCCAACTGAAACATCGGCTGTGCTTTGGGAGAGCTCTTCCCTTCCCTGAGCCTCAGTTTCCTCATCTGTAAAATGCACTTCCCCCTTAGGGTACTTGGAAGGATTAAATGAGATAATAGGTACAACATGAAGCTCAGAAACCCTGACTGATACACAGTGTTCGACCTCGGGAGCTGCTGTTTCTAGCTGCTAGGAAGGATGCCGGATAAGCAGAGGCGGAAAAATAAGACATAAAGCGAGAACTGTAAAACAATCTTCTTTGCAAAAAGATTAACGATCCAGGCACGTCCATGGAGGTACTGGCTGTGTCCAAAAACAGACAGATAACACCCGCTTGGCGAAAGTGCAGAGTAACCGGAACCGTCCTGTGCAACCGGCGGGTGTAGACAATGGCTCAGGCACGTTAGAAAACTTTGGCAGAATCCACCGAAGCCGAACGCACAGCATGACCCAGCAATTCCACCCCTTGCTGTTTACCCGGCAGCAATGTGTACTCAGAACCGGCGAAGGACGCGTCCAAGAATGTGCAGCCGTGTTTGCAGTGGCGCCAGGCTGGAAATAACCCTCAAGTTCAACAACAGAACTCTTTCCTCCTTTTCAATTTTTTTTTTTTTTTTGGCAGTACTAGGGATTGAATCGGGGGGTGCTACACCCCTGAGCCACCTTGCCAACCCTTTTCGCCTTTCATTTTGAGACAGGGTCTTGCTCAGTGGCCTCGAACTCGCCATCCTCCTGCCTCAGCCTCCCGTAGTTGCTGCTCCGGCCTCTGCTTTTCTTTTCCTTTTTATTTTTTATTTTTTTATTTTTTGGTGATACTAGGGATAACACCCAGGGTCTTTTCCACTAGGCTACATCCCCTGCCCTTTATTTTTATTTCATTTTGAGACAGGGTTTTGCTGAGTTGCTTAGGTCCTGACTGAGTTGCTGAGGCTGGCCTCCAACTTGCAATCCTCCTGCCTCAGCCTCCTGAGTCACTGGGATGACAGGCGTGGGTCACCGTGCCCAGCTCGGAGATGTGGATGTGTCCAGGCTGTGAAATGCACAAGCTCTGTGTACACTGTGCTCTTTCTGGGTGAATCATTTACTTTGAAAAAGTTTACTGAAAAACAAAAGCATAGGGGGCTGGGGTCGTGGCTCAGTGGTGGAGTGCTTGCTTAGCATGCGTGAGGCACTGGGTTCGAGTCTCAGCACTGCATAGAAATAAATGAATAAAATAAAGGTCTAAGGGCTGGGGATGTAGCTCAGTTGGTAGAGTGCTTGCTTAGCATGCACAAAGCCCTGGGTTCAATCCCCAGCATACAAAAAAAAATTAAATTAAAAAAATAAACAAAATAAAGGTCTACCAACGATTTCAAAAATAGAAGCATGTACTTTTTGCAAGAATGCACGTGACATGGGGTCAGATTCCGTCCTGTAGAAGAGTCACCTGTGTTGGGCATGGAGGGGGGTCAACAGAGAAACAGGCCTGGGTGCTGGTTATCTTGCCAGGTCCAGTGAGGATCACGGGACTGGCATAGGTCAGGGTGAGCTGGGTAATTCCGTGCTTGGCACCATCACTCAAAGGAAAAACCGTGCTTGGCTTAGGCATTGGGTTTTCAGGGACTGAAAGTTACAAACTTTAAAAATAAAAATAAACCTGGGCGTGGTGACATGCACCTGTCATCCCAGTGGTGCAGGAGGCTGAGGCAGGAGGATGGCAATTTGGAGGCCAGCCTCAGCCACTTAGCAAGACCCTGTTGCAAAAAATAAAAATAAAATATAAAAAAAAGGACTGTGTGACTGTGTGTGTGTGTGTGTGTGTGTGTGTGTCTAACTTAGTGGTAGAGCACATGCCTACCATGTTTGAGGCTGAATTTAATCTGCAGTATTGCCAAAAAATAAAAATAAATACGTAAGAGAGGAAGAGTAAATAAGAAAAGAAAATGTTATTATGCCCAAGCCACACTGTCTTGCTCAACGTTCCTCCTTCTGTGGCAAAGGTACTTCCATGCACTCTGCAGCTGATTTTGTTGGAAGCAGTAAACCAGAGTCATAAGAACTCATAACGAACCCAGGGTTGCTTATTTATTTATATTTATCTATTTATTTATTCTGGGGATTGAACCCAGGGAGTGCTCTGCCACTAAGCTACATCTCCAGAATAAAAATGATTTTTTATTCTGAGACACTATCTTGCTAAATTCCTTAGGGTCTTGCTAAGTGGCTGAGGCTGGCCTCAAATTTGTGATCCTCCTGCCTCAGTCTCCTGAGCTGCTGGGATGACAGGCACACGCCACCCTGACCTTCTTACCGTGCTAATTCTGTTGACTATTTCCTCAATACTTCTTTTTTTAAAAATTTAAATTGGCTGTAATCAGTTATCCGAGACAGAATGCACTTTGCTACGTCATATGTAGTGGGGTATAGTTTCCCGATTTCCTGGCTTCAGGACTTCTCTGGAGCAGACGCGGGACCAGACCCTTTGCAGGGGCCGGTCCGTGTGCGCATTCCCAGGCGCGGAACCCGGGACCTCGCGCATGCTCAGCGCGTGCTCTGGTGCTGAGCCTGGGCCCAGCCCTTGTTGCCTTGGGCGGAAGGCGGGGGTGTAACCGAGCACCGCTTTTAAGGGCTTGCATTTGGAGTTGGACCCCTGTGTCCAAACTCCACCCTGGGCAGCTGCACAGCTGTGCAAAGGTGGACATGTTGCTTGGCAACCACCTTCGATTTCTCAAATCTGTCCTCTGGGACAGTGACCGTCCTGGCTGCCCCGGGAGGCCGTAAAGGACTGGAGGCTCGCCCAGTGCAGGGAAGGGCGGCCACTGTTAGGATCAGGAGGTAGCGCTGTGATCTGGTCCAAGTACAGCTGGAGAAACTGAGGCTTATGGGTGGAGTTCAGGGTCCAGCGCTGTACTGAAGATACCCAGCCGGCGACAGGAAGGTGTGTGTGATTCCAACACCTTTTCTTTTGGTAGCAGGGATGGAACTCTGGGGCGCTTAACCCCTGAGTCACATCCCCAGCCCTTTTTATTTCTTATTTCAAAACAGGGTCTTGCTAAGTTGCTCAGGGCCTCACTAAATTACTCAGGCTGGCCTCGAACTTGCGATCCTCCTGCCTCAGCCTCCTGAGCTGCTGGGATTACAGGTGTGCATCTCCGCGCCCAACCCAGTACTTTTTTCTGAACCCACTGGGCTAGGCCTTCGTCTTGAGATCCCCCAAAACAATTCCCCTAAATGGTAGTGGGTGGGACAGCAGGAATTGCTCTTAGCTATTTTTTCCCCTCTTTCTGAGGCCTGAGCCAACCATTCACCTCCCCTGCCAAGAGCCCCTCTGGAAAGGAAGGAGGGGATTAAACCTCCCAGGTGTTCTGATGAGCATTAGGATCACACAAGTCACATATTTGCGTTTGTATTTTATTATTTATTTTTAATTTTTTGGCTGTTGATAGACTTTTCTTTTATTCATTGATTTATATGTGGCACTGAGACTCGAACCCAGTGCCTCACACATGCTAGGCAAGCGCTCTACCACTGAGCCACGAACCCCAGCCCCAGGCATTTGTATTTTAACATTTAAACCAAGGGCCAGTCCTGTTCTGAGCACTTCACAGTATTAACTCATTCCACAAGAATTGTTTCTGCATTCATTTTCTTTTAGCAGATGGAGGCACAGAGGGGTTAAGTAACTTGCCCAACGTCACACAGCTGGAAGGAACAAAGCCAGGCTTTGAACCAGGAGAGTCTGGGTCCAGAGCCCACACTCTTACCCACAATGGGCTTTCCAGAACAGGGGGTATTTATTCATAGGCAAGGGCTTGACAGCAGCCAGCGAATCTCATATGCCCGGCCACCCCCTTCTCTCCAAGGGTCTGGTGTAAGAGGCACCCTAACAAAGTATATAATTATTCCCCCCTCGCTGACAACTGCAGAGACTGAGGGAGAGCAAGCTCAGGGGCTCCCAGCTGGTACGTGGTGGAGCTGGGATTCGAACTCGGGTCCCTCGGACTTCCAAGCTCCGCCTCTACAGCACCAGCAGGGCTGACTCTGAGGACCGTGTTGCAAAAGAGCCCAGGACCAGGAGTCCCGAGGCTTGAGTTCTGACGCTGACTGTCACTGGGTCATCCGGTTGTCTCAGGCAAGTCCCCAGAGAGTTCCTCCTGGGTAATAGGGTGCTGATGGTTGGGCCCCATGGTCCCTTCTCCCGTTTAGTCCTGATGTTTCCCAGTGCATGCTGGGAGCAGGAAGCACCACCGCAGTCCAGGAAGAAGAGGCTGATTGGGATTAGAAGACCAGGAGGGCTTCCTGGAGGAGGCAGCAGGGCTTTAACTTAGCTGGGTGGGTGGGGAGGCTCCCGGGTCACATTCCACATGAGCTGGATGTCACCATGGGAAGCCATTTGCCTGGAGCTATGCTATGAGCAGGTGGCAGTGTCGGGATTCGAACCCGGGGCTGTCAGAACGCTTCTCTCCAACTCAGCAAATCTGAGGAAAGTGACCCCCTCGCCCCGATTCCAGGAGCCCCAGAAGGTAGAACCCACCTGGCACATGGTGGGCCTGCAGATGTCAGAGGGACGGAAGGAAGACGGAAGCCGGCAGACTGGGGTGCCCTGCCCATCAGCACCACCAAGCAACCAGGCCCTGCCCATCAGAACCTGGAATCTTCTGGGGCCTCTCCAGACGCCCACTGCGCATCTATTAGACTAATCGGAGAGACTGTTCCGCTCTGCTGGCTGCCGGGCAGTCCCCTGGCATGCCCAGTCCTGGCTCGGGAGAGGTCACTGCAGCCCCAAGGTGAGGGCAGAGCTGGGCCGGGCTCTCTGGAGCTCCCACGGTTCAGGGCTCTGACCCACCCTGACCCCCTGTGGCAGCTGGTACATCCTGAGCCCGCCTGTTCTGTGCCCTGCAAAACCTCCAGCCCGAAGTCAGCTGGGGTGACGCAAAACGGGGCTCCCACTCCGGGAGGGCAGGGGCACAAGCCAAGTGGGGCCCCGACCCATGGCATTCCTTGACTTCAGGGTGGTGAGGGATTAGCTATGCCGACTCGTACCTCCATAGACGATGGCACCATCCTGGGATATAATGGGCGCTCAGTATGGAGCCCCTGAGGCCTGCGGGCAGAAGAGCTTAGCTCGGTCCCAGGTCGGGGGCTGTGTGACCCTGAACAATGTACTTAACCTCTCTGAATTCTGGTTTCCTCCTGACCTGGGACACAGTAGGTGGTCCATAAATGTGGTCTTTTCTCTGACTTCTAAAGAGTGTTCCCAGCGAGAGTTCCCCCAACCGCAGGGTGGCATCAAGAGGTCTCTGAAGGCTGGGGTTGCAGCTCCGTGGTGGAGCGCTTGCCTCCAAGGCCACGAGGGAGAAAAAAGAAATCCCAGTGGGGTCAGAGGGCAGGGGAGACACAATGAGATCTGGGTGAGGCCTGGGGACCCTTGTGTTCCCCCATTCCACGCCCACTTTCCTGACTCCTAGGCCAGGAAGACATTGGCCTCCACTCTCTGTCCCTCGACTCCATTCCCACTTCCTGGCCTTGCAAAACCCCGGCAGGCGTCAGCGTCAAATATGTCCCGAGATGGTCAAGCTCTTTGCCCCGGCAGGAGGCAGCGCCAAATATGTCCCGACGCTGGTCAAGTTCTTTGCCCTCGGGATGGTGCTGACCTCACACCCTCCTCCAGAATGACGCTTCCCAAGGCCGCATGGTTCTTGCGGGTGGGGCGGGGACCAAGCCGAGGCTCCGATTCTGTGTCCTGTGCTCTTCTTGTCGTGCCAAGAGCGAGATCTG
This sequence comes from Sciurus carolinensis, assembly GCF_902686445.1. Classification (NCBI taxonomy): domain Eukaryota; kingdom Metazoa; phylum Chordata; class Mammalia; order Rodentia; family Sciuridae; genus Sciurus; species Sciurus carolinensis. The sequence goes on along the minus strand of NC_062231.1, from coordinate 11,678,783 downwards.
CAGGGGGCCGCGTGGGAGGGCAGCTGGAGGGAGGAATTTGCTATTTACATAAACGGAGGTGGCGTTTATGCCAGATCGAGAGGCAAAGATGGAATCACCCATGGAAAGATCACAGGGCAGGGTGATCTGGGCAGAGGCCGGGATGTGCCAGACACCCCGAGTGGTGACTGCACTCGGGTGCCAGATGGGTTGCCAGGGAGCAGCAGGGAGGGAGTCTGTAGCAAAGATTCAATGACTGGTCCTTGGTCCAGGGTTTGGATTCTCTACAGGGACAAAAGGATCAGTTGAAGGATGTAAGCACCTGATTGATGCTTTGAAAAAACTCTACCTGGACGGGAGTGTGGTGGCACAGGCCTGTTATTACAGCAGCTTGGGAGGCTGAGGCAGGAGGATCGAAAGTTGGAGGCCAGCCTCAGCAACTTAAGGAGGCCCTAAGCAACTCAGCGAGACCCTGTCTCTAAATAAAATATAAAAAAGGGCTGGGGATGTGGCTCAGTGGTTAAGCACCCCTGGGTTCAATCCATGGTACAAAAAAACCCCCCAAAACCTCTAAGCTTTAGAGTAGAGCATGAGTTGTAGGTGGTCCCAGGAGACGCATGGAGGAACAGGAGAATGAGTGAGGTTTAGGTGACCGGAGCTACGCCTCATTACCTTGTTCCTCTGAGCCCACGGACCTTCTGGAAAATGGAGCTTTCTGAATAATAAAAGAGAAGGAAGAATGGGAGACCCACTCATGCCAATCAGGAGTGACAATCTCTAGGGCACAAAGCACGTAGGCCATGGGGAACTGAAGTCATCTGCTGAAGTTCCAGCAAGTTCCAGTGGCTATAATTAAAAAATTTTTTTTCAATGTCTATAATTTGAATTTAATTTTTCTTGATTTGTGTGTGTGTGTGTGTGTGTGTGTGTGTGTGTGTTGGGAGGTGCTGGGATGGAACCCCGGGCCTCTTGCGTGCTAAACACGTGGTCTACAGTGAGCTGCATCCCCAGCCCCTTGAATTAAACTGAATTGTGGCAAAATCAATCTAACAGAAGGGTTTGGGTTCTGCTCATAAATGCGCTTTGTCCAGGCAGTATTTTAAACAAATGTGAAAAATCACTGCTGACATTTCAGAATCAGATTTCGCATAAAAAAACAATCTGGATTTCTGGTATCTTTGCAAAACACAAGCACTCTGGAAGCCCTGGGTCTGCATTTTCTGCCACCCGCAGTCAGGAAGCAGAGCCGAGGCCGCCTCTTTCTGATGAGGGGTGTGCTCCAGTTTTCCTGGGTCCCCCCAACTCCCTACCTCACCCTCAGTTCAGTCACTGGATGCTTTCATGGGTCAGGTGGGTTTGCGGTGACCCTCTTTGTGTTTAAACATACGGAAGTCTGACAATCCTGAGGTTTGGGGACAATCTGGAGCAGTTGGAATGTTCATCCTCAGTGTCAGTTGGGGTGGCCATTTTGGAAACTACCCAGTAAGGTCCAGTGAACTTGGACCTTTTTTTTTTAGTAAACTGGAGATTTCCCATAACCCAGCAAGTCCTTTCCTGGGTTTATAACTTAAGGGAACTCATACTTAGGCCCTGGAAGACATGCATAAATAAGCACAATTTGGTGTCACCTAGAAATAGCCCAATGTCCATTAGCAGAAAAAGGATAAGGCATAATGTAGTTTGACCTTGGAATACTCTACAGTGATGAAAATAAATGAATTATAGCTATGCATAATATGAATGAATAGTGAAGACACAATGCGAATGTTCTTGTTTGGATTCTTTTTTTTGTGGTTCTTGGGATTAAATCCAGGGCCTCACACTTTCTAGGCAAGCACTGACTGAACCATTGAGCTGCATCCCAGTCCTTTTTAAGGCAGGATCTCACTAAATTGCCTAGGCTGGCTTTGAACTTCCAATCCTCCCACCTCAGCTTCCCGAGTGACTGGGATCATAGGCATGGGTAATGCATCAGGCTGGGTTTGGATCTTAATTGTCCTTCAAAGTCTCACGTGCTAAAAGCTTGCTCCCCAGCAGGTGGTGGAACCTTTAAGAGGCGGGGCCTAGACGGAGGAACTGAGGTCACTAGACCTTATTTGGACCCGCCCCTTCCGGTTCCGCTTTCTGCTTCTGGCGGCTGAGCGTTTTGCCGCCATGATGGGCTGCCTGGTCTCAGTCCCGAAGCGTCGGAGCCAACAGGCCACGGGCTGAAGCCTCTGAAACCGTGAGTCCAGATAAACCTTTCATCTCTATACGCTGATGATCTCAGGCGTTTTGTCACAGCGAGTGACAAAAAGGTGACTAATACTTGAAGAAAAGTACATCTCAGGGCTGAGGCCGTAGCTCAGGGGTAAAGCGCTGGCTTAGGCTCTGCCAGGCCCTGGGTTCTACCCCCAGCACCAAAAATAAAATAAAATAAAAATAAATAAAAATAAAAATAAATTCACTTACTACTTCGTATAAAATGTTATTGAAAGCCAGGTGTGATGACTTGTGTTTTTTTTTTTTTGGGGGGGGGGTACTTAGGACTGAACCCAGGGGCGCTTAACCACTGAGCCACATCCCCAGCCCCTTTTTCATATTTTATTTAGAGACGGGGCCTCGCTGAGTTGCTTAGGGCCTTAGTGACGAGGCTGACCTCGACCTTGAAATCCTCCTGCCTCAGCCTTCCGAGCTGCTGGGATGACAGTCCTGCGCCAGCGCCCCCAGCATTGTGACTCTCAGTCTGGAGTTCCAGCTACTCAGGAGGCCAAGTCAGGAGCATCACTTGAGCCCTGGAGTTGGAAACCAGCCTGGGTAACATGACAAGACCCTACCTCAAAAAGAAAAAAAATGACATCAGGTTATGACTTCAATATTTTGTATTTGTTTGGTGTTGAGCACTATTTTATGTAATTTTGATGTACTTTTCAGCCCTTAGTAGGTCTTCGGTTGTATCTGTTCAAGTCTTGTACCATGATTTACCAGCAGAGGGTTCATCTTGCTATTGTATTTTGGAGTTTGTGGTAGTTTTTAAATTTAAAATTATTCCTTTAATTGAACAAGTTTGTGGAGTACAGCGTGATAATTCAGGGTGTGTACACATTGTGATCCTCAAGTCAGGGTACTTAACATTTCCATCTCCAACATTTAAAAACATTAGCTGGGCACGGTGGTGCATGCCTGTAATCCCAGGGACTTGGGAGGCTGAGGCGGGAGGATTGCAAGTTTGAGGCCAGCCTCAGCAACTTACAGAGATCCTGCCTCAAAATAAAAAAGATAAAAAGGGCTGGGGGTGTGATTCAAAATGTTTTTTTATTTGCATGTAATAATTGTACATATTTTTGAGGCGTGGTGGGGTATTCAGTCTGTACCTGTGACGTGTACTGATCAAATCAGGGTAATGAATATTTCCCTCCTCTTATCATTACTTTGTGTTGAGTTGTGGTTTCATTTATATGTTCTGGTAACAAGTCCTCAGTCACATGCATCCAGGCATAGTGAAAAAATTTCCCCAGTCTTTGGTTTGCCTAGTAATTTTGTTAATGGTGTCCTTTAATGAGCAGAAAAGTTGAATTTGGATGTAGTTCAACTTGTCTTTTTTTTTTCTTTCGGGATTAGTGCTTCATATGTCCGATCGAGAAATTCTTGCCTCCCTAATGTCCTAAAGGTATTTGTTTCTTCTGCTTTTTACATTAAGATCCATTTTGAAGTGATTTTTTGTGTAGGTGTGAAATAGCAGTGGAGGTACATTCCCCCCAATACCTGTATCCCACTGTTCAGCATTATTTGTTAAAAGTACTTTTCTTTCCTCATTGATTTAAATTAGTTTACTTTGCTTTATTGTTTTAAAGATATTATTCTTTAAGTAGTTGTAATCCTCGTGTGTGTGTGTGTGTGTGTGTGTGTGTGACACTTTATAAAGGACTTGACTCAGTGCTGCTTCTTGGAGGTATTCAACATTGGGCAGACTGTTAATAGGGTAGCTCCTCCTAGTTTCTGTAGAGGTGACCGTCCCCTGAGGGGACCTCAAATGATGAGGTATATATGGTTTCTTCTAAGTGGGGGAGAAGTTGATTGAAACCAGCTGCCAGATGCAGGTTCCTGGGAACATGTTCTTGTAAACAAGATCTAAAGGTCTTAATGGACCACAAGCTCAACCACAATCAAGAATTTAAGATGACAGCTGGGCACGATGGTGCAGGCCTGTCATCCCAGTGGCTCTGGAGGCTGAGGCAGGAGGATCGCGAGGTGCTGAGCAACTCAGTGAGACCCTGTCTCTAAATAAAATACAAAATAAGGCTGGGGATGTGCTCTGTGGTCAAGTGCCCCTGAGTTCAATCCCTAGTACCAAAAAAAAAAAAAAAATGGATTGAAGATGGCAGATGGTGTCTGACTTTCCCGTGTACGTATGACGTGGATGCAGCACAGTCTCCACATACACAGCCACAAGACTGGAATCCTGGTTAGGGTAAGATGTTCTCCATGTTGGCATAAATAGGTCAGCATATACTCTAGTGTCACGTATGACTAAAAAGAACAAATTAAAAAAAAAGAAGTTGAGGTCACTTTAGCTGTCCTCGGCCTCCGTGGGTGTAGACGGCTCAGAGGAGAGGAGGGGTCCTTCCACCCCTCTTCTCCATTCCATTCTGCTGAAGGGTCTTGTGCTTGTCTCTGGAGGAGGGACAGCAGACAGGGAGGACGTGGGTGGACCTGGCGCAGGGAGAGAGCTGGGGTGCTGTCCTCTGAACGGCTCGCGGGTGGGTCTGAGCCCCAGAGGGCGGACTTGGCTGCCTCCTGCACGCAGCGCAGTGGGGCGGCTCTCACCCCCGGGGAGCGTGTGTCTGGCCGTGGATGGTCCAGCATGTCAGTGGGGCCCAGAGGAGCGGGTTCGTCCTGAGCCGGCCCCCCCAGGACCCCGCGCCTCCACACCAGCCCGTCTGAGAGCGCAGGACACCTCCGTCCTGAGTTCTGTGACCAACCGCTGGTCACGGTCCTGCCATGAGGACGCGGTCCTCAGACTGGTTACAGAAGGCTTCTTGGTTCCCCTTCGCAGCCAGGGCCCAGTGGGAGGGCCCAAGGAAGCCCCGAGGAATGTGCCACCAGCCCCCGGCCCTGTCTGGAATTCCACGGGACATTTTACAGGCACTAAACTTAGCACTGGGGCCCGTGGCCTTGGGGCAGGCCCAGCATGCCAGGGGCTGAGGATGAATCATGGAATGAGTCGACAGGAAAAAATGTCATGGGCCAGGCCTGGGGACATGTCACACCCTGAGTGGGGCAAGGTTCTCAGCAGCCCCTGCAGCCACCAGGACGCCTGGGTCTGCCTGTCCAGGTCCCTGTGGCTCGAGATGCCTTCCCTGCCCCAGATCAGGGTTGTGGTCCTTTGGGGTCGGGGGAGGTCTCTGGTCAGCCACGTCTTCCGTAAGTGTTTCTGGGGGACTAGGCCGTGTGCCAGGCTCCCTGACATCCCCACAGGGTGCTGTGGGGCGTGACAGGAACAGTGTTGTCCTCTGGTTTAGATGCTCTTGAGGGAAACGCTGTGGGGGCTGCGGGGTGGGCTCCCCAGGAGAAATGGGGGGCTTCCTGGAGGAGGCTGCATCCGAGTGGAGCCCTGGCGGTGCAGGCAGGGAGCTCACGGGCGCGGAGCAGCAGCACTCCAAGCAGACTGCCCGCTAGGCCAGGCCTCGCGGACCTTAGGGAAGAGGGGCAGTCCCCTTATGTCCCACCCGGCTGCTTTCCAGGCCACCACGATGCCACTTTGACTTTTTACTTCTCTCTTTTTGGTCCCAGGGATTGAACCCACGGGCTCTTAACCCCCGAGCCCCCTCCCCAGCCCTCCTTTTTTTTTTCCCCTTGATTGTTGATGGGCCTTTATTTTATTCATTTATTTATATGCGGCCCTGAGAATCAAACCTAGTGCCTCACACATGCTAGGCAAGCGCTCTGCCACTGAGCCCCCTCCCCAGCCCTTCTTATATTTTATTTAGAGACAGGGTCTCACTGAGTTGCTTAGGACCTCACTGAGTGGCTGAGGCTGGCCTCCAACTGGCGATCCTCCTGCCTCAGCCTCCCGAGCCTCTGGGATGCCAGGTGTGCCCCACCGCGCCTGCCGAGGATAGACATTCTTGGGGTTTCTTGGAGACTAGGTGCTGTAGGAGAAAGAGGCTGCCTTCTGTGCTTGGGCTTGGGTATGAAATCACAGTGGCCACTTCTTCCTGCGGACGCTGGCAATCCAGCTCACCTCTCAGCCTCCATTTTTCCTTCTGCCAGATGGAGGACATGTCCCCCTCCTAGGGCTACAGTGAGCAGGAAGGACGTGTCCCTCGTGAATGTGGCGGCTGCAGGGCTGATGGTCTGCAGGTCCTGGATAACTGGCTGGGCCCCTTCACCTGCAGATCCAACCCCGTCATCCCGCGAGCGAGGCCGCCCTGCAGCCCCCACCGTCAGACCAGCTGCCCAGGAATGTGGTGGCACATGTCTCCCAGGCAGCCCCTGGTCTGTGGCCAAAGAGGCGCCAGGGAGCGTTGGAACTGTGGCCAGAATGCATGGCTCGTAACTGACACCCACCCACCCAGCCCTGCCCAGCTCCCCAGGGGACAAAGAGAAGGTCAGTCTCTCTTCTGTGGCCAGCAGCTGTCAGCGCAGGGCCCAGTGCTGCCCTTGGTTTCTCTCTGCTGTGCGGATGTGGTTCTGGTGGCTGCCAGCCCTCAGATGGACAGGGACAGCTTTCTGCTGCCCTTGCCTGGGAACTGGCGTGCACCACTGACCCACTTCTGCCAACCAGCCCCGGGAGGTTCCGCAGGCGGGAGGCAGGCGCGGGAGACCCTCCCCGGCCCTACTGCCTCTCCAGGGGGGTCGGCGCCCCGGGGCCAGGGGCTGCTGTCCAGGCCAGGCCTGGCTTCCTCCCTCGGTGCTCGTCTCTGGAAACCCTGCCCGTGCTATGTCACAGGTGCCCGGGCTGCTGGTCTTTATTTTTAGATTTTCTCCACTCCTCCTGTGCGCCCGGTGTCTTCCTATCCTCCTAACCCCAAGGCCTGGCAGCTCAGACAGCCCCAAATGTGTGGATGGGGCTCATGCTCAGGAGAAGGCCAGTGGCCAGGAGCCGCACAGCTGGGAACAGCATCCAACCTGCTGCCTCCGAGGCCCCTGAAGCCAGGAAGGGACTCGGAGATGGACAGAGGGGCCTGTCTGCTGCAGACGGGGAGCTGGCCTGCCGTGGGCAGAGCCCAGTTCACGCCAGGCCTGTGTGCCAAGTCCAAGGGCCACAATGGGATGGCGCCAGGCTGGCCTTGGGTCCAGCTGTGGAAACGGGCCGGGTCTTGGACTCCAGAAGTTCCAGTTCAGAGCCTGGCCTGCCCCCGCACCTGCCCCCGCACCATGCGAGAGGGCGGATGTGGAGGGAATGTGACGTGTGAACGGAGCGGGGGCGGGGCTTGAGTGCACATGACCTCGTTGGCGCCCTTGATCTGGGCGATCCGAGTGCCACCACGGACCAGGCCGCCCAGAGGCTCTCACTGCCGCGTGCCAGCAGCGCCCCTCCCGCTCCCCTCTGGCCACCGTGGATGGGTCTAGAGGTTGGCACCAGCTGGGCAGATGGCAGCCTGCTCTCGCTGGCCTCGGAAGGTTGGCACGGGCACAGCTGGTCTCAACTGGGCCGATGAGTTCCAACCCAGAAAAAAAATTTTTTTTTGAACTTGGGACTAAGAAGGTTGAGTTCTGAGGCTGTAAAACGTGAAACTCAGGGGCCAGAGGCAGATGTTTCCATTTACGAAGCTGCAGAGAAAGTGACAGCCATCATCTCCTTTAAGACAGCTTTCACTTGCAGTCAAAACGAATCTGACCATCTGTGGCTTAGCAAGTAAAGCTGTATTTGTCTTATGTGACAAGAGATGTAGACCACAGACGTTGCTTCAGTCACTCAGTGGGGTCCCAGTTGGAGTTTTTGCCTTTCCTTCAGGGATATAAGACGGCTGCCTGTGCTCCAGCCATCGCATCTGCATTCAGGGGAGAATGAAAGGGTGAAGGTCTAGGCCAGCTGTGTTTGTCACTTTTATCAAGAAAACAAAACTTCCCAGAATTCAGAGCACATGTCTGTTTACTGTTCCTTGACCAAGACTGTCTCATGGCTGCAACGAAGGCTGGGAAAAAGAACATGTGGAAGAAGAACATCAGGCCTCTTTTAAATGAGAAGGGATGCTGGACGGGCAGGCCACCGCCTCTGCCCTCTCCTCAGGAAGCAGGGACGGGGGGAGAGGGTTGTGATGGCCTCTGGGTGCACCTCCCCCTTACGGTCTGTGATGCCTTCGGCCCTGTTTTGGGTCCAGGTGGTTTGAATGGGTTTCCTGACTGGCCCGGAGTTAATCTGGATGCCGGGCCCGCACCCCAGTACTGAGGAGTGACTGCCTGGGAATCTGTGCCCACCTGGGGCCACGGTCTGGCTCTTGTGATCTGCTCACCATGCCAGCAGTGGTGGGGCCAGGGGTCTAGGCCCCAGGACCTGGCACAGTGACAGTCCTGAGGGAGGGAGGGCATGGAACGGGGCGTCCAGCTCCGTGCCTCCTGAAGAGAGAGGAAGAGGGCCCGGCAGAGCACAGCCGGTCTGGGAGAATCGGGAGATGGGGACCGTGCTCAGCTCCTGGAGGCCGTGCCAGTGCCTGCTCAGGTAGTTGGCCCCGTGCTGGGGTGACGGGTGCTGGCATCTGAGGACCCGCGTCCAGGGCCTGGCTTGCGAACGCGCCCTGAGCCTGGGTTTCCTCAGCTGTGGACATGAGGTCAGTAGTTGTTCCCATCTCTGTCGGAGAGCACACGAAGCTGCGGGTCGTGCTTGGCCTAGTGTCTGGAAGGTGGTAAGTCTTCACTGACTTATCATAGTAGGCCCGCAGGATTCTTCTCTTCCCCATTACTAGGGTTTGAACCGGGGTGTCAGCACTGAGTACAGCCCCAGCTCTGGAGACGGGCTCTGTGCTCCACAGTCACTCAGCCATCTGGGCCCTTCCAGCGCTTGGCTCCACTCTCCCTGAGGCCCTGGAGTCCTTCCCTGGACCCTGTGGAGCTGAAAAGGAGAGAAGCAGCGTGGCCCCGTGGCGTGGGAGCTTTCTGTGCCAGGTGGGGAAGTGCCCGAGGTCGCTTCTGCCGCATCCCATTGGCAGAGCTGGGCCACAGCCCCGCCCACCCGCAGAGGAGTCTGGGTATGTAGTCCGGCTGCGGCCGCGGAGGACCGGGTGTCAGGTGAGCACTTGGCACTGCTCTCCAGACACTGCCGCTCTCCTGGCCTCTTCCAGGAAGATGGCGGGCAAGACAGAGCCCCGTGTTAGCTCCTGTCTGCTTCACAGCCCGCCCTGGCATCCCGGTGCCGGCAGGACAGAGGCCAGTGTCCCTTGCAGCGAGCTTGCTGTGGACTTCACCGCTGGTCTCTTGCGTGGGCTCCCGTACCTACTTCTCTCGATGAAACAATCTCCCCATCTTTCAATTTGAGAAATTTGGGGGTTTTCTAATTTAAGGTATTGCTATTTCATTAGAAATAAATGCTTTTTGTTTTAAAACTTCAGCTTGCCTAGGGGATTTTTTAAATAAATAAGTATGTGAATATAATAAGATGATATGTTTGGGATTTTTTTAGAAGCTCATATTCAGGGTTTGTTTATTTATTTATTGAGTTCCAGGGATTGAACCCAGGGTGCTTAAGCACTGAGCCACATCCCCAACCCTTTTTATTTGGTGACAGGGTCTCGCTGAGTCACCTAGGGCCTCTCTAAGTTGTGGAGGCTGGCTTTGAATAGCCTCCCGAACCACGGGGACTCCAGACGTGTGCCACCGTGCTTGGCATATTTGTTTATTTTTTAGAACTGGGATTGACTGCAGGGTCACACTACCACGGAGCTACGTCCCCAGCCCTTCTTTGTATTTGGAGACAGGGCTTCACTAAGTTACTCAGGCTGGCCTCAAACCTATGATCCTCCTCTCGGAGCCTCCTGTGTGGCTGGGATTACAGGCGAGCACGGCTGTGTTCTGAGGCCCAGACTGTCAGACTGTCTCTGAAGTTCCAGGGCTGAGGTGGTCAGGAGGTCTTGCAGTCCCGGCGCAGCTTCCCCGTGGCAGGCGGTGGTGCGCGGGCCTCTGGAGGGGGAAGCCCTGATCCATGTGCTCAGTCTCCAGGCGCAGAGGCTCCCGGGGAGTCCACACCACCAAGGCGGTGTCACTGAATGAAGGCGGAGTTGGCAGAGATCACGTTCTGCCATGGAGTCAGGCACTGAGGCCACATGGGAAGTCCCCCAGTACTGACGCAGGACGCAGGCTCCCAGCCCTGCCTGGGCCAGTCTTCTTCCTGAGCGCCCGCTCTCCAGAGTCTCCAGTCTCGCCAGGCTCCTCTTCACCTCCTGAAGCCCTGCTGAAGGGCCACCTGCTCTCTGACGCACTGTGTAGACATTATGTGGCAGGAACGTGCCCGGAAGGGGAGGTGTGCTGGGGTCTGGGGAGGAGAGGCTGGAAATGCCAGGAGAGAGGAGGTAACAGGCATGGCATGGCGGCACAGCAAGCAGGGGGGAGGAGAGGATAGGAGGGGAGGGGAGGGGAGAGGCGGAAGTCGGCAGGAGGCTTCAGGTGGAACTGAAGGGAAGTGGCAGGCCCGCTGGCCTCGGTCCCCTGCTACCCAGGAGCTAGGAAGTCGTTTCACAGATGAGGAAACGAAGGCCCAGAGCTGAGTGCTTGCCTCGGGGGCCCGAGGCCCTGGGTGTCTGGCTTGGCACCAAGTAATGAAGGTGAAACAAAAGTCATAAGAAGCTGGGTAGCCAGGTGGTCGGACCACATCACAGTCAGCTTGGAGCAGCAGGCTAGGAGTGGGCGGGCAGTGGGGAGTCACGGAGGGTACTAGAGCAGGAGCGAGACTGGCTGCGAGAGGAGGGAGCGTCCAGGCTGCTTCTGGCACGCACTGTGTTGTTGCTCTGTGTCTGGTGAAGACCTTGGCTCCCGTGGAGACAGGAGGGAGCTGCCAGCAGAAGGGGCCCCCACTTAAGCCCTGGAACAATGGCTTGTCAGCGGCTTTTGTGGAGCCAGATTCCTGCTGCCCAAACCACCCCACTTCCTGCTCCCAACCTGCTGGGAGCTGCGGGAGGCGCTTTATCCCCTGGTAACCTGCCAGGGGAAGAAATGTGAGTTCCGCCCGCCCAGAGCCTTCCAGAAGACCTCTCCGCCCTGAGACTCCCGCCAGGGCACCCGCACAGGCCGGCGAGACCGACTGAGGCAGCCGGGCCCTGAAAGGTCTCCCTTATCCCCTTTGGTTGTCCAAATCTGACATTAGTGCTTTATTTGCACGTCAAGTTCAAGTAAAGTTTAGACGGCTAAGTCAGATTAAGTCGTCCTCTGCAGTCAAGGCCGTGTCAAAGGAGAGAGCACCCGTGCACCAATGCGCAGGCCCTGCTGTCAGAGCTCGTAGATCAGCTCGCTTAGAGGCTTAAGGTCCCAGCGTCTTAGTCTCATCTAACCTCCTTCCTTAAGCAGACTGCCACCTCCAGAAGGCCAGGCGCCTCCCAAGGGCACCCAGCTCTCCCAGTGTCAGGGCTGCGCTCCTTCACTGCGCCCGAGTCTCAGCTTTATTTTTTAACTCCCTCAGGGTCAGGACCTTGTGCTGCTGGGCAAGTGCTCCACCACTGAACTACACCCCAGACCCTGGCCTCAAACCTCCAACCCCCCCCAGGGGCACTCAGCCGCTGGGCTACATCCTCAGCCCTTTTTTTTTTTTGAGACAGGTGCTTGCCTACTCACTGAGGCTAGCCTTGAACTTCCAAGTGGTTAGGACTACAGGCTGCATTTCATTTCTGAAGGCACATGACAATAAAATTGATGTGTCAGAAAACCTTTGTTGGGATGAGGCGTGTGGCCCATATCTGTAATCCCAGCTACTCAGGAGGCTGAGACAGGAGGACTAAGTTGGAGGCCAATCTCAACAACTGAGTGATATCCTGTCTCAAAAAAAATGAAAAGAAGTGGGTGTGCAGCTCAGTCGAGTGTTTGCCTTGCATGCATGAGACCTGAGTTCAATCTATAGCACCGCAAATAAAAATAAAAACAAAGCACAACCAAAAGCCTTTTTTAGCTGGGAGACGTGGGTGCCAAGTCGAAGAGGTCTGTTTTCAAAGCCTGTCTTGAGTTAGCAAGATGGAAGGAAGAAAAAAAAAACTTTCTAAAACATGACGCCAAGTTCATATTTCAGAAAGATTTTTATTAATCTAGCTGGTTTAAAGTTGCAGCCTTCCAACATCTTAAAAGTTATTATTTTTTAAGAGGATAATTGGTCTTAGTTCTTTTATGGAAGCTGTTTGGCAAAGGACCTCCTGTTTCAATATCTGGGCCACGATGATTTTGCAGGGTCACCCGCTGGCTGGTGGACTTGGAGTTACAGTTGCTCAGATCACACAGATCCAAGGTGGGAGATGAGCTAAGGGGAAGCGCCCCCCATCCTTGCCCCTGTTCGCATGTCTGTGCTGTACGTGGGTCTTCGTGGGGCTGGCGGGTGACTTTAGCTCTGTCCCAGTATCAAGAACTTCAGGGCCATCTCCTTATTTGAACCAAAAAGATCACATTCTGTATACCAAGAATCTCTACACAGGCTCCTGTGCATGTTCAGGGTAGCACGTGTGCAGTGACCAAAGATTAGGAGCATCTAAATGTCCTTCAGATGGCTCAGTAAGAAAGAGTACATTCAGCTGGACGTGTTGGCACACGCCTGTAATCCTTGCTGCTGAGGCAGGAGGATCCTAAGTTTGAGGCCAGCCTCAGCAACTTGTGAGGCCTTGTCTCTAAATAAAATATAGAAAGGGCTGGGGATGTGACTCAGTGGATAAATGTCCCTGGGTTCATTCCCAAGTACCAAGACCTTTCCTTTGGAAATTGGGTGGCTCCCTAGAGGTATCTTTGGAGCTGGTTCTGTGAGAGGGTGACTGTGGAATATGGGAAAGGGGCACCGCGTATCATCACACCTCGATGGCAGGTGGAAACCAGGACCAGATTCTCTGTCATCTTGGTTTTAAGAGATGGAGAGAATTGGCACATGCAGAGGTTGGTGAGGGGAGGGAGGAAGAGCACTTGAGATGCCGGGCAGCCGCCGTGAAGGCTCAGGTGGGAGGGCACAGGTGTGTGTGCTGGCAGGGTCTGAGGGAGACAGTATGGAGAGTGGCAGGAGCCTTGAGTACCAGCCCAAGACATTAGTAGTCCTCAGCCAGACTCCACTGAGGCTGGTCCTTTGTGGTCAAGCTAGGGGTCTCCTGGAGGAGGCAGCTGCCTGCCGCATTCTAAAGGCTTAAGACTGTTGTGCCAAGGAGCCACGATGGGCCAGGCACCATGGCACCCAGCTGTGATCCCAGCAGCTCTGGAGGCTGAGACAGGAGGATCGCAAGGTGGAGGCCAGCCTCAGCCACTTAGCAGGACCCTAAGTAAGTCTGAGAGACCCTGTCTCCAAATAAAAAATAAAAAGGACTGGGGATGTGATTCAGTGGTGAAGCACCCCTGGGTTCAATCCCTAGTACCCCCCTGCCCCCCAAAAAAGGAGCCACTGTGGGAAAAGGGACAAACCCTCCAAACCCAACCTGGGAAACTAAGCAATGGGGTCACTTTGCCCAGCCGCCCCGAAGCACAGAGCCAGCTCGGGAGGTCAGTCTGCAGCTGCCTGCATCCTGTGGCAGTGGCCCTCTCTGCTCCACTGCTCGGCTCTGGTGGGAGCCTGGAGGCCATGGTGGGGTGCGTGGGTGTCCTGGGGCTCCAGACCTCCAGCAGGTCGCCGTTCTTCTGGGCCCTTCCTTGGTGTCAACAGACCCCGTGCTGTCTGCGTTCTCGGCAGTTTGTTATTTTTGGAAAGGGATGCGGTGACGCAACCGCGGAATGGAGTAAAAGCTGTTTTGTTTTGTTTTGTTTTCAGGCACTTAATCTCTTGGAAAGGTATCAGTCATCACTTATTTTCTTATTAACAAAATAAGGCAAGTGTGTGTTTGGGGGTGCGGGGTGGTGGGAGGAGCATTTCAGCAGAAGGCTCAGGTCTGAGGACGCCAGGAGGAGGAATGTGCTCCTGGGGCCTCTCTGTCGGGGCACCTGACTCCGCAGCGTCCCCTCTTCTCACCGGCCCTTTGCCTCCTGAAGCTCAGCCTCGCTGCTGTTCGCTGTGGCCACGTCCGCTCCTCCCAGCTCCTTCACTGTTCGCTCTCATGCACGCACGCAGGGTGTCCTGGCACTCTCCGGTGACTTTTTTCTGACTCTGTCCTTTGATGGTCCCCTCAGTCCTTGTGGTTGTGACCCCAATTGTGCACCACCATCTCGGCCCCAGCCCCGTCTCCAGGCTGGGCCATCGGGTACCTCTTGGACGTGCCCCGGGGTTGTCTAATGACACCTCAAACGCCTTGGGTCTGCAGTCTCTGGTTTCCCTGCCTCAGCCAGCTCTTCCTTCATTTGCTTCCATCAATCTTGCAGAGCCTGTGGTGCACGCCTATAATCCCCGTGGCTTGGGAGGCCGAGGCAGGAGGATTACAAGTTCAAGGCCAGCCTCAGCAACTTAGTGAGGCCCTGAGGAACTTAGTGAGACCCTTCTCTAAATTAAAAATTGTGGGTCAGTGGTTAAGCATCCCTGGGTTCAGTCCTCCTTGGTGCCCCCCGCCCGAAAATCTTGGCATTATCTTAGACTCCTCTTTTTCTACAAAAAATCAGAGGCATGGCCTCGGTTGTGAGGAAGGGGATATCTCCAACATATTTTGTCCTTGTTCTCATTACTTTGACAGGTCAGTAAATACTTCTGCCTGTCCTTATCTTCTCCTTCCTCTCTTCCTCCTATTATTCTTCCTCTTCCACCTTTTTTCTATCCCACCTGCAATATGAAATAAGAAAAAAAAACTCTTTTTAAGATTTGGAAGACTCAACTGATTTAAGTCGCACGTGACTCTAGGACCTCCGTTCTGCACAGGGTTTCCAGGCAGGCGGGACAGTGTCCTCCATCGCCCCGTGCAGGCACCTGAGGCTCAGAGAGGTTGTCCAGGCACTGTGCTGTGGTTTGGGTTTGATCCCCATGAGCTCATGTGTTGGAACCTTCGCTGTCAGCGGGAGGTGGGCCTTGAGGGAGGCCCTGAGGTCCTGGCGGGGTTCAAGGAGCTCAGCTCAGTTCTGCTCTGCTCTTGTGGTGCTGGGGATGGAACCCAGGGCCTCACACATGCGTGGCCAGCACCCTGGCACTGAGCTGTACCCTTAGCCCTAAAGGAGCTCTGCTGGAACTCCTGAGCTGTTGCAAGAACAACTTGTAAGAGCAGGCCTGTACCCCAATTTGCTCCCTGATTTCCTATTTCCAGGTTTAACTCCTTGCTCCCACACCTGCTTCTGTGGTCTGATACCATCTGCCATTAGGCCTTCACCAGAGGCTGAATTGATGGTGCTACCAGATCTTGGACTCTCATTCTCTAAAACTGTGAGCTAAAGAAACCTCTTTTCTTCATATCGTTGATCCACCTCAAGTGTTTTGCTTCAGTAGTGCAGAACCGGCTCACAGGAGGCAGCACTTGCAGTCGGTGTTTTGACTGTGTGTGCCTGGTATAGAGTAGGTGCTGCATAAATGCTCCAAGAGCTGCAGGAGTCCTCAAACCTGTGTGTGCATGTTGCAGGGAGGGTGGTACCAAGGGACCAGGGGACATTCTTGGGCAGAAGACAGTTTTTCAGCATTGGTGGTGAAGGCCAGTGAGGCATTGCATTGCCCACATCTGACGCCCCGGGGCCCAGAAGCGTCGAGACTCAGGGATACCAAAGACAGACAGCGAGACACCAAGACAGAGGTCATTTTTCCCTCTTGGCACTCTGGCCATTTTCCATTTGTCAAAAGTGCCCAGCGTGACGTCCAGCCCCACAGTAAACACATGGCCACCACGGAGATGCAGCCAGCTCCCGCCTCGCCAGGTCTCTAAGCAACACCACCACACAGGCACACTGGGCCACCGCCAGGGCCCAGCGCCCACCTGTGAGTTGGTGCCTGGCGTGTCCTCCTGGGCACTCCGTGTCCTGTTCTCAACACAGCTGTCCCTCCACAGTCTGCACCCAGAGCCCTGGGACACAGGGAGCAGGCCAGAGAGGAAGGGAGGGAAGGAGAGAGGACTCCTCACTTCCCAACCACCAGCAAATCCCGAAGGCTGCCAGGCGCAGGCATGAGTCCCCGGGCCTGGGCCATGTCCTGCCTGTGCTGTTCCTGCTGGCGCCTCGGTCTTCTTGGCTGTGAAGTGGGCATTGCCCGCCTCGCAGTGTCAAGGTGAGAGCTGAGGTGCTCGCGTAGGAGCGGGATCTGCGGTCCTGGGTTCGAGCGCTGCCAGTTCCCTACAGACCCTGACCTTGGCGGGGGCCCATGGCCTCTCTGCACGTGTGGTCTGGACTCTTCCTACCGCTGAAGGGAGTCCGGCCCCACTCCGTCGTCCTCTGAACGGCAGCCCGTGATCGTGGGCAGCTGTGAGCACAGCATGATGGCAACGCAAGCCATGCAGTAGGGCCACCAGCATTTTTGGTCTACATTTGCTGGGAAGCTCCTAAGTTTTGGGCGTGAGGAGGGAGCCAGAGGTAGCGCAGCACCCTGGGAGCCGAAAGCTGGGGAGGAGCCGGTCGGTTTGCGCCCGCCTCTTCTCTCAGGTGCGCCCGCCTCTTCTCTCAGGTGCGCCCGCCTCTTCTCTGGTGACTCCATCCTTGAGGGCCACACAGGATAAAGGAGGAGCTTGAAGTCAGGCAGCGAGCGCACCGGCTGATTCTGGAGCCTGGTGTCTTCCTCCGTCGCAGCCCAGCCCGCTCAGGTGGACGTGGCTGAGGAGATGGAGAGGGGGCGAGAGGGCCACCCCTGGGCAGAGGAGAGGCCCTGGCGCTCTGGGCGGGAGGCCGAGGGCGGGCAGCAGCCCCTCCGCTCAGACACCGCGAGCTTGGCGAGGCTGTCACTCAGGGAAAGCAGGCTCGAGCTGCGCCTCGTGGAGGACGGCCTCCGAGCTCGCCTGTGTCGAGAAGGTTTTGGGGTTGTGTGGGCGCCGAGTGGGGAACGTGCGGTGGTGGATCAGGACGGCGCAGGGCGGGGCCGTGGGTGGGGGCAAGCGGTAGGACGGAAGAAGGCCCTGCCTCCGCCTGTCCGCAGGGGCAGCGTCACTTACTGTGATCCTGTCCTACTGTGCTGCTTTAAAAACCTTTTTATCTTGGGGATTTTAACATATATATATATATATATTTTTTTTTTAATTTATTTATTTATTTATTTATTTATTTATTTATTTTTTTGAATACCAGGGATTGAACCCAGGGGCACTTGACCACTGAACCACACCCCCAGCCCTTTTTATATATTTTTTTGAGACAGGGTCTTGCTGAGTTGCTTAGGGCCTCACTTAGTTGCTGAGGCTGGCCTCCACCTTGTGATCCTCCTGCCTCAGCCTCCCAGGCTGCTGGAATACAGGCGTCCGCCACCATGCCTGGCTTGTAGATTTTTTGGAAAGGGTAATACCTATAATAAGCTTAGGACATGCTCAAGGTGGACAGTCTCACAGGAGACCCTCATCACTGGGACCTTCTTCTGACCCACCCTGAGGCTTAGTTTCAACAGGAAGTGGACCAGTCCTTCTGAGGCTCTGGAACCTGGTGGCCATCTCCAGGAAGTGGCCTCTTGGGTTGAAGAGTCTCAGGGCTTCTTGGTCCTGGGGAGTCCAAGCTGTGGGTATCCAGGAAGCTCTGTGGGCCCACACATGGTAGGGCAGCCAGTCATGGGACAGAATGTGAGTGAGGAGACCCAGGGTCCATGCAGCTCTGCTGCCCACTGCTCATTGAGTGAGAAGAAGAGGGTCCTTGTCCAGGAATGTGGGGTCAAGTCGTCCCTGCTCGTCTTCTTAGGTCTTGACAGTCATTTGGTTCCCAGGGTCCTTGGTGCAGACGGGAGCAGGGTCCTCTCAGGCCCAGGTGGACATGAGTGAAGGACACTGCCTCACGACAGGCCTCCCTGGTCCACCACGCAGTGTTTCCTTCAGGCCCAGACACAGCCCCAGAGAGCAGCTCCCAGACAGTGGCCGTGGACACAGGCCTCTTGCTGTTTTGCTCTGCCTGGACACTCAGGAAGGAGGGAGAGAGCTCGCGTGGGACACTTTCTGAGTGCCCGCTGCCACACACCTCACTTGGCTGTGCAGGGGGCGTCAGCCCGATTTTACAAAGATGGAGACAGAGGCACAGAGCAGACCACAGAAGTCCACCAACCGGACGCTGAATGGCGACCCGTGGTGCCGCCGCCCGTGAAAGGTGCCAGCAGCCTTTGAGAGCACGAGGCCGATCCAGCTGTCAGTTGGGAAAATGGCCCAAAGCCAGTGTGTCAGTGACCTGTGACCATGACAGCTGTGTGACAGCCTCCAAAAGTCAAGTCAGCAGCTCTGTGTGTGAGCGACGCCTCTCAGCGTCCGAGGGTCGGCAGAGAGCCGGGCTTCTCTCTGGTCTCACCACCTGCGGCCGGTGGTGGGCTGGGCAGGTGCCTTCGCTGCTCCTGCCTGGGCGCTCTGCTCTCCGCGGCCTCGGGTCCTGCACACCTGGCCTGGGCTTGGTCTCAGGGGCTAGCCAGGCACCAAGCCCCACCGCGTCCCTGGAGCAGGCCCAGGACAGGGAGAAGCAGACTGCAGCTCAAGGGTAGAAGCTGCTCAGTCACCAGCGGCGCAGAGACAGGGCCACTGCTGCCCTCAGTCACGCGTGCTGTTCCCCGACGGGTTGTGAAAGGCTCTGTGGCTGCCACAGCCAGCACTCCCCCCAGGGGTCAGAAGCATTCTGAACGCAAGTGGGACCCACACAGACGTCCTCGAGCGGTGGTGCAGGAAGTGGTCACACTGCGGCCACGCTGCGCAGGGACCATGAGTCTAGAGGTGATTGGAGGTGGGGGTGGGGTGGGCCGAGGTTCTGCACAGAGGCCACGCCGTGGTGCCCAGGGATGCCAGCAGGTGCCGATCGATCGGGAGGTTCCCAGAAGCCGTGCCCCGCAGATCTGGAGGGAGGACTGCAGGTGGAGGGAGGGGAGAAGCCATCAGGCAGAGCAGCTTGAGCCTTCTCTTCACGATGGCCTAGCCTCGTTGCAAAAACGAACCATCGAGACGTAAGAGAGCTGGACTGGACCCCTCGGGCACTCCCCCAGCACTGTCTGCTCCCGGGACAGATGGGACACCCAGGTGAACAGCGGTGGGCCCCAAGGGGGGCAGATCTGTTCACAGTGAAGTGAAGAGTCGGAAAAGCTTGACGTGTTCTGCTGCTTTGTGGGAGATGGAGTCGCAACGGCGGAGAGCGGACAGCGTCCCGTGTTCCCACCTGTGTGGAACCCGCGCAGACGGGCTCTGGAACGATCCCCACACAGGACAGTGGTGCCTCTGGAAGGACCAGCGGTTCTCCCGCGATGCCCTCTCGGTCCTTTTAGATTTCATGTGATGTGAATATGGAGCCGCTTCAAAAATAACTCCATAGATAGACGTTTAAAATGATTTGTTTTTAAAGCACATCAAAGTTGAAGAAAAATAATTCTTTTTGGAAGGCCTAGGGAAGGGGAGATAAAAGATGATAGTTTTTTTGTTGTTGCGACTACTGGTGCTCTTTGATCTGTGAGTGAATCAGCGTCTGCCTGAGTGTCCCTTTCCAGCAACGATGAAGTGGATGAAGTCTCCCTGATCAATGTAAGAAGGGCCACCATGTCACACAACCCCAGGGGCTAATGTTCGTGTCACAGAGTGTGTGACTGAGGCCCCTCGTAATTGTGCAGTGCACTGCATAGGCAGCTGGAGGAGGCAACCCCAATCAGAGGCTGAGGCGTGATGATGGATGGCAGTGGGCTGGGGATGTCGTGAGGGCTAGGCCAGTGTAGAATGTGACAGGCAGCGCCCCTGAATGGGTGTGTACTTTTTTCTCACCCATCCTGTGGCATGGCTGGGGAGATGGGAGATCACTCAGGTTCCTGTGTCTTCCAGAGCCATGCCTGACAGTAGAGGGGGCCACAGGGCAGGCGGCTCTGGCCTCCACTCCCTCTTGGGGAGCCAAGCTATCGGGCAGTCCGTGTCCTGAGGCCCTTCCTTTGGTGATCACAGTCTCTGTCCCCAGGACTGGCACGCAGGAGAATCCCTCCCTCACTAAGGTGCTTTCTGCTTTCAAAATGCAGTGATGTTAGCTCAGTCCAAGAAGTGAGCGTGAGAACCCCAGCTGTGTCATTGAGTGTCCCTGGGTCCTTGAGCAAGGTACTTCAGCTCCCGAGCCTCAGTCTCCCAGTCTGTGAAATGGAAATTCAAGCCATGAGCACCCATCGGGTCGCTGAGAGAGCTGAAGTTCTGGTGATGTCAGACGCATGTCGGCGCTCAGGTCGTGCTGGCCTCGGGACCTCTTGGTGGGGTGCGTGGGAGGAAGTGCCACACTCAGCAGGTAGCAGCGCTGTGGGGAAGGCCCCCGTGCCTGCCTGATCTTGGCGTCGGAAGAAACTCCCGGAAGAGTTTCTCTTCTGCAAAGGGAGAAATTCAACAAATAAAAACGAGGCGGGGCACAGAGTATTTTTAGGCCTGAGAACGTACTCCACACGCTACTGTCTTGGTGGATATGTGTCATTGTACATTGGTCCCAACCTGCGGAGTCCACCACCAAGACTGAGCCCTCGTGCTCTATGAACTTGGGTGATGGCCATGTCCACTCCTGGGCGCGGCGGCACACGCCTGTGGTCCCAGTGGCTCGGAGACTGAGGCGGGAGGACCGCGAGTTCCGAGTCAGCCTCAGCAACTTTGTGAGGCCCTGAGCTGCTCAGACCCTGTCTCTAAATAAAATACAAGAAAGAGCCTGGTGAACTGCTCCTGGGTTCCATCCCTAGTACTAAAAAAGAAGAGAGACAAGGGAGCCAAGGTAGGTTCGCCGATTCTGGCCCCTGCTCCTGGCTGCGTAGGGTGTGGATGGCGGGCCGGCGGCGGCGGCTGGGAACTCCGTATTCTGGATTTTGGCGTGAAACTCCACCTCAGTGGTTAGATAAGAATGTAAAGTCTCTGCACAGACTGGCTCCACAGCTGGGTTCAGGACTGGGGCGGCCAAGAGCGTGATCGCACCGTCCTCCCCAGGTGGCAGACAGCAGCCTCTGCTTCTGGGATGCTGTGCGACTTAGAGACTCCCACACTCTCTGGTCCGTCAGAGAGGCATCTCGGGACCTTTGCAGTCTGGGCCTCCGCAGCTCATGAGGGGCCGGGCGGGCAGATCCAGGATGGAGATGAAGCAGGCAGGCCGCCTGGAATCTCCATGAGGAGGAAGAGTGACAAGAAATGCTGATTTTTAATTTAATTTAATTTTATTTTCCCCTTCTGGCTCTTTCCCCTGAACCTAGAGGCGGGAAGTGGACTCAGACCCCTGGTGGTAGCCTGGCTCTTCCCCTGCCCAGCTGAACACCCTGGGGTGAAGGAAGCAGGGTTGGCACCCTGGGGTCCCAGTCCCTAACTGCCATCTGAGAGTGGAGGGGGACTTCCGGGTAGGTGAGAGACCCCCTCAGGAACGCCGGCAGAGACCCGCCGGAGCTCGTTCACAGTCCTGGCTCAGAGGCCAGCACTGCCACTTGAGCACCAGTGTCGCCGAGCCGAGTGGCTTTATCTTTCCCAGACTCCAGCATTTCTTTTTTCCTCTTCCTTTTCCTTGGTGCTGGGACCTCAGGTTTATCTTCCCCCAGCTGTGAGGCTGGGAAGCCCAGGATCAAGTTTCCTGCAGGCTCCGCTGCTGAGGAGGGGCTGTCCCTGATTTGCAGGCGGCCACCTTGGCTTTGCTTTTCGAGTTTAGTTCCCTGTCGTGGACCCCAATGGTTTCAGAGGGTCGGTTGGCGGCTGGCGGATTCCATTTCTCTGGCCCCAGATGAGCGGAGTATCAGCGCAGAGGGGAGGGCAGCAGGTCACTTGGTGACAGCAGGAAGCAGAGCTCAAGAGTTGTCATCTGTGACACGGGAGGCCGGAAGGAAGGGATTTTATGTGCTCTCCTGTGTCACTTGTGCATTGGAGGCTCAGTAAGGGGTGATCTGCTGTTGGTAGCCGGGGCCTCGTGACCAGCGGCAGTAAGGACCGCTGTGGGGGCGCCTCGTCGCCCTCATTTCCTCCTCTGCAGGTGGGGGCACTAAGCTCGCTGGGGGATTAAATGAGTGGGTGCCCGTTAAGTGCTTGGCGCCAAGTCGTCATTGGGGACATGATCGCGCCGGTGGGCATCGCCGTGGCCGTGGTCCTCCTGGTCCTGGAAAGGTCGGGACACGCTGGCGCAGGAGCCTCCCTGCCTCCCCTCCCCGCAGCTGGCAGCCGGCCTCCCGCCTCCCCCGAGCTGGCCCCAGCCCCCGCGGGGAGGGGCGAGCGCGCACGCGGGGCCGCACGTGTGGCGGGGAGGGCGCCCTGCACGTGTCCGCCCACGCCGGGCCGCCTGCCGAGCCGCGGGGCCAGGGTCGGGCAGGCTGCGGCGGGCCGCTGGCGCCGGGGCCCGGCACTTCCTGGGCCTCCGCGGGGCTCTGCGTGGGCCGCGGCCTGGGCTGGCTCTGGGGAGGACCGGGTGCCGCGGATGCCACCCCAGGCAGGGACGGAGCGGCCTCGCTGCTCCCGCCCACAGCGGCGTTCCCAGAAGCCCGGCTCCAGGGATCTGAGGGCCAGGGAAAGCCAGGAAGTGGAGTTAGGGTGAAGTCCTCCCGCCGCCGCTCACCCCCCACGTCGCCGCTCCTCCTGTCGATTCTCTTCCCAGGCCCTCTCTTCCCGGGACCCCTGCGGTAGGCTTGTCACCGGCCCTGGTGTGACTCCTCATCCCGCCACAGCTACAAATGTGACAGTAGTGAGCTGCCTTGTGAGCGGGAGTGGTAGGAAAATAAGAGGGGTCCTGGGCGCCTGTGCCTGTCGCCCTAGAAACTGCTCGGCTGTTGATTATGTGGGAGGCAGTTCAGAGGTGGGCTGCAGACCTGTCCAGCTTGGGGGACTCTCAGACAAAACCCTGGACATTGGGTTATAAAGATGCTGTCCCACCCCTCCCGAGGCTGAGGCAGGAGGATGGTGAGTTCAAAACCAGTCTCAGCAAAAGCAACTCAGGGAGGCCCTGTCCCTAAAAAAAATACAAAATAGGGCTGGGGAGATGGCTCAGTGGTTGAGTGCCCCTGAGTTCAACCCCCAGTACCCGTCCCCCCACAAAAAAGGATGCTAAAATGAGAAAAGCACCGATTTCATTGCTTATCTTTGTAGAATGATGCAATTTTGTCGTACTGTTTATAGAGAATTAAAAACTCAGTCTTCGCTCTAAAGTGACCTATAAAATAGTTTTTTGTAAGGTGTAGACTGCTTAAGATTTCTTTTGGTTTCCTAACTTGTACTTGGAAATATTGTATTTTTATTTAATTAAAAATGTTTTAAGATTGATACATAGCGATTCTGCATATTTATGGGGTAAACTGACAATCTGATGCAGGATCAAATCAGAATAGTCTCAAACATTTTGGTCTCAAACATTTCTTCATGTTGGGAATCTTCAAACTCCTTTCTTAGTTCTTTATAAGATATGTAATCAGCTGACTGTGGTCACCCTGATGTAAGAAACTGTGACCCGTGGACACCCTTCTGAACACCTGCACTTGCCCCGCCTGTGTCACTGTGTCTCCGTAGCTGCCGTCTGACCTGCAGGCAGCAGCATCTTAGTCTTCAGAAACTTTCCTCCCAGCCAAGATTCCCACGTTTCCCCCAGGGTCAAAGAGAAGAGGACCCAAGATGCTCAGAAAGACAAGAAAGGTGGAAGGTTAAGTCACCCTGACCTTGAGTCCGAGAAGGGAAAGTGCAGGGGGGCGAAGGGCTTAGTAAGCACGCACTGTGCTCCAAGCATGCCTCCTTTAGACACCTGTTGTGAGAGCTTGGATCTTGAACCCCAGCCACGTGTTAGGACTTGGTCCCCAGCGCGTGGTGCTGTCTGGAGCTGGGGAACCTTTAGGAGGTGGGCCCTAATGGAAAGGAGTTGAGTCATCGGGGGAAGGTGCTGCCTTTCGAGCAGGTAGTGGGGCCCTGGCCTCCTCCTGGGTCTCTCTTCTTCCTGGCCATCGTGAGGAGAACAGGCCTCCTCTGCCATGTGTTTTCATACACTGATGTCCCGTTGCCCAAAGCAACAGGGCCAAACACTCACAGATTGAAACCTTGGAAACCACAATTCAAAATAAACTCCTTCAGCTGATTATCTCAGGTATTTTGTCATAGTAACGGAAAGCTGACTCATACACCTGTGGCGTGAGATGCAGTAGTGAGCGAGAGACCAAACTCTGTGCCCCCATGGAGCTTAAATTTTGGTGATAGAATCAAAAAATAAATGAGCAGAGAAATAAAGTAAGAGATCCAGAAGGATAAGACAGAAAATTAAAATAGGATGAGGTAGTAGGAGACACCTGAGCTACTTTACATGGAGGAGGTGACGTTTGTGCTAAAACCTGAGTGAGGATAAGGAGCCAGTCAGAAGGGAGGGTGTTTGTGGCAGAGGGACAGCACGTGCAAAGATCCGGGCAGGGGATGGACTTGGTGTGGCCCACCGTGAGGGGCAGGGTGGTCTGAGTGTGGCAGGGGACAGGATGGGTGAGGAGGAGGAGGAAGGATTTTTAACCGAGGTAAGGAATTTGACCTTTTTTCTGAGTCCATAGGGTTTCAAAAAAAATACCACATTCTAGTATCCAGACTGCCTGGATACTGTGCAGTTAGCGCTGAGAGAGGAATCAGGCGTTCGGGATGCTATTTGGGAGCCGCGCTTTGGAGTCGGGCCTCTGAAGCCATTTTTCCACTTGATGCTTCGAGTTGTGGAACTGGAGAGGCGCTGGGTTCAGGCCTGTCTTCGTTCTAGAACGCAGCTTCATGGCCCTTCCTAGAATGGGCGTGCTTCTCCAGAGTTGGTAACGTGCTTTTGCACGTGCCTGCTCTGCGCTGCCGCGGCGTGTCTTTGCGGTGTCCTGGGTGAGCATCCCTGGGACTGATGACGGGTGGTGGCTCGGCAGCTCTTCCCTGTCTCCTCCTGTGCGCTCAGATCCAGGCCAGGGGCCGGGCGCTCTTTGTCCATATGTTGTCTTTGTGCAAATCAGAAAAGGACTCCCTTCACCCAGGAAGCTTCACTTCCACTTTGCAGAAGCATGTTCTGACAGTGATTTTGCTGGAGTGTCCTTTGCAGCCATTTGAAAATCTCTTCTTCGTCCCCGTGTGAATCTACCCGATCTTCCCTGCGCGGGGGTCCCCTGCACGGCCTGGTGAAGGCTCAGCTTGAATGGCTCCCGGGATTTTCCACCCCCTTGCACAGAATATTTGGAACAGCAAAGCCATGAAACCAAGCAGAAAGGAAATCTATTTGGAAATGGCTCCACTTGGCCACGCACATGAACACATGCCATGCCCTGGGGGTGACCACGACTGTCCAGGTTTTCCTAGAGCTGCCCAGCCTCGCAGGACATTGAGTTCTAGTTCACTGCCACGCCGTCGCTGCCCTGTGCCCTCGCATGAGCACCTGCTCCAGAGTCTGAACTGTCGTGGGCAAGTTCCCCGTGAGGTGCAGCCCCTGGGAGGAGCCCCCACCGCCCTGTGCACCTGGGTCTCCACCACTTCCTGGGCCCACATCACCCTGTGTGGCCAGCATCACCTTCAAATGACAGGGGCTCATCTTTGAAGTCTCCCAGCTCCTAAATTTAGAAGCGTGGATTCAATCCAAATAAATGGAGTTACGTAACTTCACATCCCTCCCCCGCCCCCTCCCCCTTGCAGTAATCAGCCTTAATCAGCTAATGATGAGGCCCCGAATGCAGCCCCAATCCCCCGAGAAGCTGCTCGGCTTACATAAGGAGTGACATTGGCCTGCTGTGTTATGAGGCTTTGAAATACGTTCTCGCTTGTCCCTCTGCCTCCAATCTCTCTGTCGCTCCCGTTCTGTTGCTCAGCCAATCTCCCAGTCTCCACGGGCCGTCTCATCTGCACGTTCTCACGCACCCAGCTCGTCTGGGGTGAAGCCCATGCCGGCAGAGAGGAGGCTGTACTCATCAGAAGGGTCAAGTTTATCATCTAAAAATAAATCACCTAAAGCGGTGGTGACAGCTAATTCAGGAAGGAAGGGGGCTCTGTGCCACAGAATCACAGGCCATTTGAGGGAAAGCGTGGGGGGCGGAGGGGAGGCTGGAGGAGGACTTCCTGGCGGTCAGAACCGGCCAGCCCGAGCAGGTAGCGCTCCCTGCCACTGGGGTGAGCCAGCGGAAGCTGGAGAGAGTGGCTGAGGGTTCCCGCCCGTGGCGGAGACTGAGTGGCAGTCGACGTTCACGCAGTCTGTGTGCCGGGAACGGTGCTTTGTGGAGGTTTTGCGGCAACAGAAATGGCAAAAAGAATTTATCCAGATACCAGCTCCTGCCTACCAGGAGTGGCCTCCTGGAGCCCTGGACACACGGGAGGACTCGGGCTCAGTGAGAGAGTGTCTTGATTGATCGGCAGTGTCCGCTGTGCCTGCATGTTACTGGTCAGTGATGGGCCTTGTCACTTGGTGATCCCTGTGTAAGCAAGTGACCTGTGGTTCCTAGATGTGACCCTGGGCAGTCAGACCACAGAGTCTGCGCCCGTGACCGCTGCACCTTCTGCCTCTCACGGACGTCAGGAAGGGCCCTGGGCTGGACGTGGAACGGGCGGCCGTGGCTGTTGTGTCCACATGCCAGACATTGGAGTTCACAGTCTGAGTCACAGGTCAGTGCGGCACCTGCTGGACCCCAGGGAGGCCCGTTCCCTGCCCTGGACAGACTCCCGCCCACGGCGCCTGATGCCCAGCGCTGGGAGATGGCGCTGCGGCGGGTGGTCATCCCTGTGGCAGCCAAGGAGGGCCCTCCTCTCCTCTGGCTGGTGCTGGGTGGCACGTCACAGCCCATTCTACAGTGACCGCGACCACAGTGCAGCGAGCCTGATG
Source organism: Sciurus carolinensis (assembly GCF_902686445.1). Classification (NCBI taxonomy): domain Eukaryota; kingdom Metazoa; phylum Chordata; class Mammalia; order Rodentia; family Sciuridae; genus Sciurus; species Sciurus carolinensis. The sequence continues at coordinate 11,651,906 of NC_062231.1, read as the reverse complement.
GGTGGAGGGGCTGGGCACAGACCCCAGGCCCATGGCTCCTGGCCCAGCTTAGCCCAGCCCTGACCTCTTTGGCCTGCTCTGCCAGCGCCATGCCCTCAGCACAGGCGCGAGCCCTCTGAGCGGGCGTCCTTCGGCCCCCGAGGCAGGTAGCAGCTGCCCCTCTTCAGCCACTGCTGCCCGCCAGCTCCACGTCCAGCCCAGGGCCCTTCCTGACGTCCGTGAGAGGCAGAAGGTGCAGCGGTCACGGGCGCAGACTCTGTGGTCTGACTGCCCGGGGCCACATCTAGGAACCACAGGTCACTTGCTTACACAGGGATCACCAAGTGACAAGGCCCATCGCTGACCAAGAACATGCAGCCATGGCGGACACTGCTGGTCCCTCCCTCGTCGCTGTCCATCCCTCCAGGTCTCTTGCTGCCCCCTGCTCTTGTGCCTGCAGGCCACCCCCAGCCCCTCTCACTGCCCCTCAGCAGCTCTGTCCCTCCTCCCAGATGCCTCTCTGGCCTGTCCTTCAGCTCCATCCCTGCCTCTTTCTCCGAGGACACCCTCCTCTCCCCGCCATCCGTGTTTAGAAACACAGGAGCCAGGAGGACCAGAGAAGGTCACACGGCACACGCCAAGGTCTTTCAAGGGCACAGTCTTAAAACAAGGGGAACGTGGCCCAGGGCTGCTCTCTGTCCCAGCCACCAGCCTTCTCCTTTGGTGAAGATTGGGACACGGTGGGATGGCAAAGGCAAGGCAGCTTTGAGGCCACTCAGGACCTTGGCCAGGACCTGCTGGAGGAGGTGCAGGACGAGCTTGCCCCTGGAGTCTGTCAGGTGGTGGCTTGAATTATGCCCGGCAGGGAGTTGGGGCCACGGCCTTGGAGGCTGGGAGTAGAGGCTGTCCTCCCTGCGGAGCGTTAGCCTTGCATCTCCCTCAGAGTGGTCCCCATGGAAGTGCCTTCAACCTGAAACTGAACCCCAAGGCTCCCTCTCCCAAAGAGAGAAGTGGGGGTGAGTTTCTGGTTGCAAAAGGTGGCTCCTGAACTGCTGCTGCTTCCGGACTGGACGTGAGCCGTCTTCACAGCTCGTTAACTGGAGGCTGCCTGAGAGATCACGGAGGCCAGTCCTTGCAGAGTCCTGGCCTCGGGCGGGATTTTCTTTTTAGTACCGGGGAGTGGACCCAGGGTGCTCTGAGCCGAATCCCCAGCCCTTTTCACTTTTCATTTTGAGGCAGGGGCTTGCTGAGTGGCTGAGGCTGGCCTAACCTGCCATCCTCCTGCCTCAGCCTCTGAGCCACTGGGATGACAGGCTTGTGCCCCAGGCCTGGTTATTCAGATGGCTTATGACAGTCAAAATCTTGGAACCCAGTCTGTTGAGATGGAGTGACAACACACGCTGTCCAGGTGGAATGGGCCGTGACCCCACTAAAACGTCGTGCCAAAATCATGTTATGCGCCAGAAGTTCCTTCGGGGTGGTCTGGAGTTATCTTGATTCTCCAAAAGCTGCCCGTCCCAGGAAGGGTTAAGAGGGGCTGGAAGTGCCTGCCGAGAGTCTGGGATACTGTGATTGTCACGTCTATTTCTGTCACCTGTTTGCCTTTCCGAGCTCTGTGTTGCTGCAGCTGACATTTAAATGAGGTTGCGTTTGCAGAGCCCACACCAACTGGCGCGGTACAGTGGGGGCGTGAGGGGTGAGAAGGGCCCAAGCCCAGCAGATGGAGGGGGCGTGGCTGCCGGAGATTAAAACGTGCTCCCGGATCCTGGAGTTGCCTGGGCGCTTCAGAAGTGCTTTAAAGAGACAAAGCAAGGTGCTGCAGAGAAGCGTGGGCAGGGCAGCCTGTGCCAGCTTGTCTCCCTCTGAGGTGCTGTGTGGCCTTGGCCAAGACCCTTGCCCTCTCTGTTTTCCCCTGTACTGGGAGGACCAGTGCCTCTCCTGCCCTGATGGGATAACACCAGCTCGCCGCCTCCCCTCGCTCCTGATCACGTGGGGCCGGGTGGTTCAGGATGGCGCTGGGGACTTGGAAGTCCTCTCCAACTGCATTAGCTGGCCTGGGGAGACCGGGCTGCCGCTGGGCTCGGGGCAGGCCGGGTGCCGAGCCAGACTGGTCGCGCGTTGCTTCTGGTGCCTTTGCGGGGTCGGAATCTCAAAGCGCACAGGCTCGGTCGCACCCTGCGACAGGCGCAGCCGATGGTCTCCCCGGTGGAGCATCCTCTGTGGTGGCGCGTGCAGCTGTCACAGCAGTCGGGAGTCAGTCCAGGAGAGCGCGGCTGGTTGGCCAAGCCTGGGCCGTGTCGCACGCTCGGCAGGGCACGTGCGTGGACCGACTGGACCTCGCTGCCAGCCGCAGGGGCTGAGGGTCTCCGAGGAGAAACCAGGAGCCTTCCCAGAGGAAGGGTGAGGACGCCGGAGACCAGGAGGAAGGACTCATGGCCTCCGTGTCACCTGGCCGCCTGCGCCTTGGTCTTCTCTGTGAACCAGGGTGAACGTGGCCGGGCCCTTCGAGGACAGTTGAGGAAGTTAAGTGATGTCACTCGACGGGGCCTGGCTCTTAGCAGCTCACACTCCATAACTGTCAGCAAGTTTTAAAAATGGTTTTTATTCAGGGCACAGAAACGAGCCACTGTCAGCCAGGTCTGCGTGACAGATGCCACATGCGCCTTCAGGTTGGCAGGTGTGGGTTGGGACCTCGGCTTCGACGCTGAGTGGCTGTGCGGTGCTGGACAGGGACCTTGGTTCTCAGCCCCAGTGGGCACGTCTGGGCAGAGCCTGCGTCTGGACGGCAGCTGGGGCACAGCCAGGCCTGGGGCTGAGGGACAGTGGGTGTCTTCCCTGAGAGGTGAGGTGACGCGGCTGCAGCCCCACCCTGGGCACGAGGGGCCCAGGAAGGCGGCCTGTCACCTGCGGCGGCCACGGGATGCTGAGGTAGCCGGGGCTGTGCCACGCGCTCCTGCCAGGGACCAGCCCGCTTGCTGCTCTGACGCCGCGGGCTCAGGTCCACCAGGTGCTGAAGCCAGGGCCTCAGCAAGGCTGCCGGTGGGCACAGGGCGGGCCACCGCCAGGAGCCGGCTGCCTGGGACCTCGCGCAGGAGACGCTGCATGGCGCCTGCTGTTCTCGGCACCTCGTCCTGCTTCGCGGGCCCTGGAGCCCGACCCCGGGATCAGCTCAGCACCCGCTCACAGGGCACGTGACCTCGGACAGGCCACATCGTAGCTCTGTCCCGGCTTAGCGTTCCCCTCCGTGTGGTTACGAGGCTAAACGCGGTTCAGCCTGTAAGGCTCCTGCCCTCGCAGGGACACCAGGAAGGAATGTGGGCTGGGCCTGGCAGGAAGGAGTCTCCTGTCTTCATCCTCCTCGTCACTACCACTGCCGCACCCTCCACCGTGGCTCGCAGCCGCCGGGTTTCTCAGGAAACTTTCCAGGAGACGGACGCACGTAGCTGCTTTTGTTCCCGAGCTCCCGGCAGCGGTGCTCGTGCCTCGTCCCGTGAAGCAGTGTGCTGTCGCACCGCATGGCGCCTGTGGACGTGCAGGCAGGCTGGCCGCGTCGGTGGCTTCATGGCTGCAGGCAGGGAGGCGGAACCGGGCATCTTTAGATGGAGGAGCGTCTCCTGGAAGAGGATGACGCGGGTCGCAGAGTGTCAGGAAGGCTGGGGAAGCAGAGCGAAGCCAGGGCACGGCGGGAACACGGGCCTTCGCCACGGCCGCCCGCTCGGCTCCCGGCCGGCTGGGTTCCGCTGCTCACGTCCTTGCAGCTTTGCCGCTGCCACTGGACCTCAGCCAGGGTCAGGGAAGGAAGGAGGGAGAGAGCTCCGTGCTCCTTTTTGGCTCCATGTGACAGGGAGCCTCCCGCCCCCAACGCTTCTTCGTGAAGGGGAAGATCTGCCGCAGGAAGGGTCCAGGGAAGCGGGCGGGCACACCGGGCTCCACGGCTGGGTCAGGCGGCGCTGCCCAGAGGCGCCACGGAACTCACCGCCCGAGCCCCGAGCTCCACGTGAGGACGCCCCTTGCAGGTTGCCAGGTGGCAGGTCAGGAGGCTCTGCTTGGTGGCCCTGCGCCCACGGCGGGTCCACAGCGTGTCTGTGGCAGCTCTGCTCCTACGCCTGTCATCCTCCTGGCACCAGCAAGCCAGCGGGGCCGTTCTCAGGAGGGTGGCGAAGGCACAGGCGGGCGGTGGGGCTGATGTCCCAGGCCAGGGACGGTGGTGGCGTCTCCCCAGGCCTCCAGTGGGTGGCATGGTGCCCGCTCCCGTCGGGTGAGGGCCTCTTCTTCACCGAGTCCACTGGTTCAGATGCCAGTCTCTCCTGGACCAGAACCCTGGTCCAGCTCCAGGAGGGGGACCCCATGGCCTCCCGCCTCAGAAGGGCCAGGGGAAACGTGCACGGAACAGGCACTGGACGTTCGCAGGAAGCCCTTTCAGAAAATCAGACTGATTCCACGCGGAGAGACCGTTCTTCACTTCCTGGACTGGCAAGGATGGAACTGCAGCCTGAGGCTCGACCTGACCCTTCGCAGCGTTGTGTGGAGCAGCGCAGCTCTGGATAGGGCGTGCCCCGTGGGAGCTGGTGAATGAGCGGGGGCACAAGGAGGAGGCGCTTTCCCTGCCGACCTGGAACCGCTGAGACGTATTGAAAGAAAGCAGGGTGTCCAGGCGTGCCGATCACCAGAGAACGGTGGATCCATCGGGCACCATGGAAATGGAAAACCCCAGCTCTGCCGAGTCTCTGCTAAGAGGATGGAGATCCCAGCGGCGTCTGGGGGAAAGCGTTTGCAGATCACGTGTCCAACACAGGGCTGTGGAGACTGTCGGTGCCCTCCAGACCCAGGGTCAGACGCAGACTGTCCAGGAGAAGCTGGGCAGGAGCCTCAGAGACACTTCCCCGAAGAGGGGACGCCTGCAGTCCCAGCCGCCCAAGCGCAGGCTGCAGGATCCCAAGTTTGAGCCGGCCTGCAGCGCGGGGCCGCTCTCCAGGGAGGCGGGGGTTAGATGGATGCAGACGATTAGAAGAAAAGATGTCCAGATCCTTCGCCTCGTCAGGGACGACATTACAGCCACGTCACTCACTGTGAACCGAGTAAAATCGCAAATGTGAAGATATTCATGCTGCCGCGGTTTGGATTTTATCCGTCTCCCTAAAGGCCCAGGTGTTGAAGGCTGGTCTCCTGCTGGAACCTTGAGGTGGGGAGGAAGTGAGGGCACTGAGGGCATGACCTTGAAGTGCCTTTTGGGGTCCCAGCCCCCCTTCCTCTCTGGCCACCATGAGTTGAGCAGCTTTTTCCGCACCTGCTCCCACCATGCCGTGTTGCCCAGCCACAACGCCCCAAAGCAGCACTCCAGCCAGCCACCGACTGACACCTCTAAAATGTGAGCCACACCAGGCACGATGGCACAGGCCTGTGATCCCAGGGGCTCGGGAGGCTGAGGCAGGAGTTGAAGGCCAGCCTCAGCAAAAGTGAGGCGTGAAGCAACTCAGTGAGACCCTGTCTCTAAATAAAACACAAAATAGGGCTGGGGTGTGGCTCGGTGCTTGAGGGCCCCTGGGTTCAATCCCTGGTACCCCCCCCCCCAAAAAAAAAAGTGAGCCAAAATAAACCTTTCCTCTTTCAAAGTTGATTAGCTCAGATATTTTTCATCGTGATGCAGCCTAATATAAGTGCCAAGTGGTGACAAGGACCCAGAGCAACCAGAACCTGCAGACATTGCTCAGAGGCACAGTTTTTCTGGAAAGTGGTTTAGCGGTTGCTTATCAGGTTAAAATGCACTCATCATGTAACGTCACGACTATACTTCTGGGTATTTGTCCCTGAAAAATGAAGGCTGTCTATAAAAACCTGCCTATAGACATTCATAACAGTTTTATTTGTAATGACCTCAAACCGGAAATACCCACGTGTCCCTGCGTAGGTAAGTGACTAAACAAAAGGTGATGATCCATAGAGTGGAATTCTGCACAGTGATGAGAAGCAATGGTCCCAGTAACTCAGGAGGCTGAGGCAGGAGGCTCACGAGTGCAAATCCAGCCTCAGCAGCTTAGTGAGGCCCTAAGCAACTCAGAGGAACCCTGTCTCCAAATAAAATAGAAAAAGGGCTGGGGATGTGGCTCAGTGGTTAAGTGCCTCTGGTTTCAATCCCCAGTATCAAAAAAAGAAGGAAAAAGGAAAAGCAAAGCAAAGCAAACAGTGGGCTGTTGATAAACATGTCGTGAACTGATCTGAACTGATCTCAAGGGAATTATGCTAAGAAAAAAAAAATGCCAGCATCGAAAGGTTATCTACCGTGTGATTCCATTTACATAACCTCGTCAAAGTGACACGATGATCACGGTGATGCAGAACCGTGTCTATGATGGGTGGTTGCTAGGGAGTAGGGCCAGGAGAGGCTGAGAGCAGAGAGTTGACATGAGGGAGTTTCTTTGTGGCAGCTGGAACAGTCCCGATCCCAAGGGTCACGTAGCCTGTCGCCGTGACAACAGTTTATAGAGCCTTGCACCCTAACACAGAACCGGCCCCAGCAACCTCTGCATGTAAAACCTGGTGGAGTCCAAATAGCATCTGCTTTTAAGTTAACCACATTGTGCCTGTGTCAGTTCCCCGGCGTTGACAATGTGCCGTGGTTACGTAAGATGTCATCACTGGGCTGCGGGGAGAAGCGGGGTGAAAGGTACTTGGGAACTCTTTGTGCTATTTTTGCAACTTCTTGTGGTTCTTAAACTATTTCAAAATAAAAATTTTAAAAAGTAGCTATGGTTTGGAGCTGCTTTGCTCCATCCGGTTTTCTTTTTTTTTTTTTTCCTGGAAAAACAACAGCAAGACGAGGAGTGTGTATAGAGTATCACTTGTGTGAAATATAGATGCTGAAGTAATCCTGTTGATGACAGAATATTTCTGGAAGATACCGAAGGGACTGGGGACATGGGAGCAGGTCACGAGAAAGGGCAGGAGGCCGGGACACAGGCAGGTAAGAAGGGAAGCCTGAATTCTTGGTTTTCCTTTGGAGATTTTTGAATTTGAAACCGTGAACCTCTGTCGCTGCCCTTGCCTGTCTGTGCTGCTGTAACAAAATGCCACAGTCTGGGTGGCTAATCAAGAGCAGAAATCCGTTGCTCACAGTGCTGCAGGCCGCAGAGGCCACGATCGGAGTGCCGGGAGATTCTCGTGTGTGTGTGTGTGTGTGTGTGTGTGTGTGTGTGTGTGCGCGCGCGCGGTGTGCAGTGAGTCTGCCTTCTGGCTCATGGATGGTGCCTTCCCACCGTGTCCTCATGTGGC